>NC_036861.1:4606282-4803161 GCF_002910315.2 Salvelinus sp. IW2-2015
TGTTATGGTCCTTTGCTGCCTTTAGAATCGGTTCACCCATCCCCGATTGATTCTTCCCCGACTTCTTGCGAGCGCTGGCCATAGCATAGCCGTCCCAAGCTACCGCCCACCTAGTGGAGTTTGATACTGGTGGCCAACATTGAGCTACAGTAGCAGCATACCTCTCGGTTCCCCACTCTAAGCTCTTTCCCTGTGTCATGTGACGCCTCCTTTACACACTAATCACCGGACTGATATCCATTAATCGTAACGTGGACACAACAGCATGAGGTGGACTTAAGTGAGACTAAGTGTGAGCCGTAATGTGGGCGGGATTTCACAAAACGAACCTTTCCCCTGCTGCTGCTGCTGTGCACAATGCTTGATCCAGTTCTCGATGTTTAAAACACCATATCATTTCTAAGGCTTCCAACCAAGGACTATCAAATACGTATAATTCTACAGATATGATAAAGAATATTCCAGTAGTTTGTTAATATGATCAACCTCGCACTAGTATTAAATCACCTACAGAGTCTCACTGTAAATAACAAGCTATTTTTAAATCAGTCTTAGTGGCACAATTCATATCTACAGACTCAAAAGTATTTTTTGCATCAGCTTTATTTGACAGTTACAGGCAATCCGGAGTTTCTCTCTGACCCGATATGGCTTGGGTTTGCTGAGGCGTTCCTCTGGGCACCTCGACGTGGCAGTTGTGTTTTAGTCAGCAGCGTTGTACCATGATGACAGGCTTAACAAGTAGGAACCAACTGCTGCCATAACCGAGACCCACCACTAGATGTACCCCAAAACAAGTGAGTGGGGTGTCACAAGAACTCCAATATTACTATGGCGGCTATATACATTATGGGGTGCTGCCAATACGGCACTACAGTGAAAATGGATGCCCTTTAACATCTATTTGTGAGCAACTCAACATGTGTCCTACCAAATTGGGAAACATAAACACGCAGTGCCTTTCTACGGGCATGTGGGGGAGGGTTCTTGAAATCTAACATCCAATCAAAATGTAGCCCCTTAATTAAGCGGCCCATTCTAGGCGTTTTAGCCAATAGAACATTTTGGATGGCTACGCGAGACTACCTGGCAACAGGTGCCTACGCATTGGTAATTTCATATCTCTACATTAAGAACCTTATTCATTACATGGGAAATGAATTGAAGACAAATCAATATAAGCCGGAAAGTGATGCCGTACGCACTTTTTTCCAGCCCCCAAAAGCCATTCAGTAGTAGTCTGACATGGAGACAAGGAAGGATGCCATTGAAAATAATTTGGATATAGCCAGCCCATTGCTGATCATTTTAGTTAATCCGATTTAACTTATAACTTAATAATTTCAGCGTTAATGATGGACTTAACTCTTGTATATAAGTTGCTAGACGAACTGAGAAAATATATATATATTTTTTTTAAATACCTCAATAGCTCCTCCCCTGACACAACCTCTTTATCGGGGGCCACAAAAATGTAGCTGCAGAGGCACAGGCCCCAACAGCACTGCATTAATTCAATTACACTTGCACAACAGTATATGCCAGACAGTGCTGGGTACCATTCTGTCCGTGTATACAGTCCACGAGTGTAGATCAAATAGATGGAGGGGAAAAGTATTTATAGCCACAAGGCAGAGAGAAACACCCCTCACTCCACACACAGCTAAATGGCTGGTGCTGCCCTCCCCTCGGGAAACCCCTAGCAACAAGGAAACCCAACTAGCTAACATACAAAACGGGGGGGGAGGGTATTTTGAGAGCTGCAGTCAGACAGCCAGCTGGAGCGGCTTTCAACACAAACTGAGCTGCAGGAGGAGACAACGCGTTACATTCACATAGGTTTCATAATTTGGCTCACTGGGCCTCATCTCCCTCACAACCAATGACCACGCATACACAACGGCAAGTAGGCTAATGCTGAAGCTTGAGAGTTCCGAGACTGTCTTCGAGTCTTCATGAATCAAGCCCCGGTTATGATATTTTAGGAACAGTGTTACCACCACAATTGGGTTATCAACAATGTGTTATGTTAGTGTTACTAGCATTCGGGCACGTGTCAAGATTTAGCCCCATTTGAGTCTAAATAGTAATTCTAGACACTGGTTTGCTCTAGAGACCTGTAAACAAATCATGTCCCCCCCCCCCCCAGAGAGATATAACGGCTACGCAAGCTAGCCAATGAGCTAACCAATATCACACCTATAAACCAAACACGCATCTGACAAGAGGCAGACAATGAGGAAGCGGCTACGTTGCCGTCGCACATATTTCACTGCTGCAGAAACACAACCCCCCACTTACATGTGGGCGAGTCACACCGCTGATCTCACTGAAAAAGCGGCACCCACTGGGGCGCATCAAAGCACTGCAGCTCTCCCAAACAGCCAAATAAATTCTCTCAGCTCTGTATCTATACAATATACGGGAAGTTCATTTGTCTTGATGTGCTGGTTTGTAGCTCAATTTGGATGGTTTATCATCTTGTTGTTAAAAAAATATATATATACATCATGCGTTTGTGAAGTTTTTTGATTGGAATGTGAGAATGTGTCTTGTGTACAAAAAAACAAGGAAATACAACCTGCCTATAGATGCAGATACTCGTCTAGTTTGACGAACAGATCACGAATTGCTCCAAAGAACACGGTAGCCAGTACATGGCCGTCTGTGTACATGCATGCATATTTGTGTGTGGGTTCGCATGCATGCCACGTTCTGCTGCATCACCATGCTTGACTGGTGCTCCTTACGACACGCCCCAAAGCTCTCAGCAGATGCTAAAGATTGCCACTTAGAGATATGCACACTGTGCTGAGACTTCAGTCTAAGTGGGGGGAGGAAGGGGGGGGTACAACTACAGAAAAACGCAAGGTGTTAAGCAGGGAGTCACCATGTTCTCTTGAAGCGAAAACAGTCTTTGCAGGGCCAGTAGTTTTGTCTGTTTAGCCACAGCTTCAGCCTTGCACAGGGAGTCACCTAACCCGCCGAGTAGAAGTTGCCCCTCCGCTAGGATCAGCTTCCCCCTTCCCCATATCCAACCTTTACCATTCGGGGTAAAAGATAGAACTGACTAGCATTCTAGGGGTCTACTAACGAACGCCCTGACTAGTGGACCAGGACAGGGATCTGGCTGAGCGACCAGTGTTCGAACCCTGCCAGCTCGGAGCGCACAGCTGATTTAAGGTTGTGCGCCTTCTTGACACGGTGAACAGCTGCCCCACACCCTGCTCCCAGGAGTGAGGGGGTGGGTAGAGACTTCCCAAAATATCCCACTGCGGGGAAGTCCATCGGCTGGCTGAGGTCTGAGACCTGTTGAAGGCTCTTGTTTTTGATTGTCCCGCAGGTGCGCAACCCAGGCGTGACTCTGTTTTGATGGTGGTGGTTGTGTCAGCTGGTCCATAAGCATCAAAGTAGCAAGTCTTTATGGAAGTGGGACCCCTAAATCAACACCAGAAAGTAGAACCGTCTACTTGCACCCTTGACAAAGTCCTACGTTAGTCTGGTCTCTCTCAAAATGATTGAAAACCTAGCATTTGGCATTTGCCTTTCCAGCCAAACACATTCTGTACAAGACTGGGCGGGGAGAAAAAGAGAGAGGGAGATTTTTCTGGGTTTCAAGGCAAGTAAAGTAACAAGTGCCGTCGTAAATCACGGCCCGACGGCCACCCCTGTGACACCTAACGTAACAGCTCGTTAGGGAGGTGCAGAGGTGGGCCCCCTGCGCTGTTTTCCCACCCCCCCCCCAGAACACACAACATTGACGTCTGAGCTCCGGCTCTGCACGCCACAATCCTCCACAGGAGGGAGTTCCCGAAAAAGTAGAGCCTGAAAGTTCAGTCCTGAAACTCTAATTAGCCCCATTTTCTCTTGAGGGGTGGGTGGATTGATGAGGGTGGAGGGATGGCGCAGCAGGGTGACAAACCAATTAAAAATGGAATATTACTCAGACTAAAAATAAATAAGGCTCTCCCACCAGCCCTGAAACTGACCTTTATGAGGGGGGGAGGCATTTTTAGCTGTGGCAGCAAAGTGCTCACGCCTCCCAGCAGCGTCTGAGACTGGGTCACACTGTGAAGGGCTGAAGAATGCAGTGTCGCGTGTGGTGATGCATTGGTCTGCTCAATTCCCCCCGACCGGACCAGTCGTTTACCTCTTAAGTGTCCCGGACTTTTGTGAACTGCAAAGCCTATGGTAGATTCTGGCCTTTGAGTTGACTGGGCGGTCACTCTTTAAACCAGAGACAATGCAATCCCGTAGCCTAAACTTTTTACCTCAAAATTGTTCTCGGTCAATGTATTTACATGCATACATTATGTATTTACATGCATAAATTAAGATTAAATTCCAGTCGTATCTGAATATTACATGCAGGACAGCCCACAGCGGATATTGTTTGAATCGCAGCAGCAGTATTGGAGAAGTTGCCAGTGATCACCTCAAATACTTACAGTGTGTACACATCTCCAAGGGATAACTTGCTTCGTTTCCCTAGAAAGAAAGAGGGGGGGGGGGGGAAATTGTGAGAATGACGACCCAACCTAATGTCTATTCAGAAATGAAGACAGGAAACCATAGCGTATAACATTTCACCATTAAAATCTGGATTTGCTTCTTCAAAATATAGGAATTGGGTTGCTATAATAAGATGGCATTTGCACCAAGGGTCTTGTAATATTGCCATTTACCATTGATTACATTGTAACAAGTTGAGTGGTGACAATCTTATGTAAAGACCCGATTGTGTGCGCCACACAGAACAAACGCCATACCGATTCTTACGTCCGGGGTATACTACCATCTCAACATTGACACATGAGAGTGATGATGGGCCAATATGTTGATGTGAGCTTGGTACGTTAATAGGGAAACACAATGAACACTACAGAGTGGCACAATATCCTGCCACCTGCCCCTAAAACGGCAGGTAGATTTGAAACCCATTGTCGGTCCATCCCACTCTAGGCATTCTGTTTATCCCTAGGAAGTGGCATTCTCCATTATGCATGAGAACAACAGAATGAACTGGATTCTGTCAGAGCTGGAAATTAGGGCAATCCACTGCCTTTGCCTTACCGCATCTCAGTGGGACATAAAGGAATTGAAAAAGGCCGATAGAGGAAGGCTGTGCCTTCCTTATTAGATAAAGACTTGGGCCATGACTGAACGGCTAGGCAAAAAGGGGCATGGACTATCCTAAATGCCTCTAAATAACTATCCATTTAAATCCAAGTTAAAACATTTATCTCCTGAATATCATAGAGCACTTCTGTGGCTCAGTTGGTAAGAGGCATTAGCAACGCCAGGGTCGTGGGTTCAGTTCCTGCTCGGGTCACATATACAGTGCATCTGTAAAGTTTTCAGATCCCTTGACTTTATCCACATTTTGTTACGTTACAGCCGTATTCTAAAATGGATTGAATAGATTTTTATCCACACACACACACACACACACAACCCCATAATGACGAAGCGAAAACAGGTTAATACATATTTGCAAATGTATAAAATAAAAAAATATATTAATATCTTATTTACGTAAGTATTCAGACCCTTTGCTATGAGACTCGAAATTGATGCATCCTCTTTCCATTGATCATCCTTGAGATGTTTCTACAACTTGATTGGAGTCCACCTGTGGTAAATTCAATTGATTGGACATGATTTGGAAAGGCACTCACACCTGTCTATATAAGGTCCCACAGTTGACAGTGAATGTCTGAGCGAAAACCAAGCCATGAGGTCGAAGGAATTGTCCGTAGAACTCTCTAGAAAGAATTGTCAAGGCACAGATCTGGGGAAGGGTACCAACAAAAATGTATGCAGCATTGAAGCTCCCCAAGAACACGGTGGCCTCCATCATTCTTAATTGAAGAAGTTTGAATCTACCAAGACTCTTCCTAGAGCTGGCCGCCCAGCCAAAGTGAGCAATCGGGGGAGAAGGGACTTGGTCATGGAGGTGACCAAGAACCCGATGGTCACTCTGACAGAGCTCCAGAGTTCCTCTGTGGAGATGGGAGAACCTTCCTGCAGCACTCCACCAATCAGGCCATTATGGTAGTGGCCAGACGGAAGCCACTCCTCAGTAAAAAAGGCACATGACAGCTTACTTGGAGTTTGCCAAAAGCACCTAAAGGACTCTCAGACCATGAGAAACAAGATTCTCTGGTCTGATGAAACCAAGATTGAACTCTTTGGCCTGAATGTCAAGTGTCACGTCTGGAGGAAACCTGGCACCATCCCTACGGTGAAGCATGGTGGTGGCAGCATCATGCTGTGGGGATGTTTTTCAGCGGCAGAGACAAGAAGACTAGTCAGGATCGAGGGAAAGATGAAAGGAGCAATGCAGAGAGAGATCCTTGATGAAAACTTACTCCAGAGCACTCAGGACCTCAGACTGGGGGCGAAGGTTCACCTTCCACGACCCTAAGCACACAGCCAAGACAATGCAGGAGTGGCTTCAGGACAAGTCTCTGAATGTCCTTGAGTGGCCCAGCCAGATCCCGGACTTGAACCCAATCAAACATCTCTGGAGAGACCTGAAAATAGCTGTGCAGCGAAGCTCCCCATCCAACATGACAGAGCTTGAGAGGATCTACAGAGAAGAATGGGAGAAACTCCCCAGATAAATGTGTGCCAAGCTTGTAGCGTCATACCCAAGAAGCCGAGGCTGTAATCGTTGCCAAAGTTGCTTCAACAAAGTACTGAGTAAAGGTTCTGAATACTTATGTAAATGTGATATCAGTTTTTTTTTTTTTTTATAAATTTGCAGAAATTTCTACAAACCTGTTTTTGCTTTGTCATTATGGGGTATTGTGTGTCGATTGATGAGTAAAAACTAACAATTTAATCAATTTTAGAATAAGGCTGTAATGCAGCAAAATGTGGAAAAAGCCAAGAAGTCTGAATACTTTCAGAATGCACTGTATACTAAAAATCTATGCACTGTATGGACAGTAAGTTGCTTTGGATAGAAATGTCTGCCAAATATTATAATGGCTAGCGAGGCTACCATGTGTAAATCCACACATCATCCAAAATGTGCTGATGAGGACTCTGTTGCAGAATCCGAATCGGGATTGCAAGCTGAAATTCCTTTTCTCTGTGATGAATACAAAACAGCGAAAGTAGGAGACCTGTTTCGACTTGCTGCTGACCACAAAGCCGGTCACAACCCAAGACTGATCATTGACAACCAGAAAGACATGGCCATGCGAAGCTTTGGATACAATACCAAAAAAATGACGTTGTGCATATAGGCTCCATATCCCCATCATTTGAAGTCATAAAATAGTGAAGGAAATGTCAATAAAAGTATCATTCCATTTGTTTCATGAACAGTATTTTAGGGATTAGGCTCCAACGTCCAAGCAATGTGACTTCTGTCACTATGACTGGTGTATGTTACTTTTGGTTTGGCAAACATCAACATTTTATTTCACACTTTCTTAATTTGATATAGGCTAACCTCAACTCCAAGAATCCCATAGATGTCCATGCTCGGTGTTTTCAAATCACTGACACAGTAGTGTTGATGCTGCAACAATCATGCGCCTCTGACTTCAGGTCACACAGAGCATTACATTCAAGTGGATTGAGGGGTTTTAGGGTTACACCATTTACTTGGTGTAAGGTCATGTCTGTGTGGCTGAAGTTGTAGAAGTAAAGCTAGTTTTCTAATTAGAACATTGCAAAATGGTGGGAGGGCAGATGGGTTGGATTTAGGCCTAACTCAGCTGCGTAATTTGTACCACAATTGCCAGTCCAAACATATAAAATGAACAATGATCTTTGTTACTTTCTTTTCAACATCCTTTCCTTCAGGCAACTAATTTGTCACTAACGATTCATTCAACAACAAAAAAAATGGTCTAGGCCTATTCAACATTGTTACCAGTTAGTACTCGCATTACTACAACTGGGTTTGGAACTTGAGGAGTATTTTCTTCCAAATCCATCTCCTTTGTTGATCTAAAACATCTGTACTAAGGGTTAAGAAGAAGCAAGCCAGTCTCCCGACACGCATTGTATTGAAACACTGTCACAGTATATGCCAAGGCTGGTAGTAGGCTACACATTTTGCTTTTGAGCACCATGACAGTATTATCTGTCAAGCGCTGAGAACTTAATACATTTGATGAAAATGTGATATATTGCAGTGATAGCCTAATACACTTAACTTCAACAGTTCTCACTGAGGGCCTGCTTACAATTGGAATGTGGTTTCAAAAAGACAGCTAGAGTGTACAATCCATCTCCCGATAGAATCCATTAAAACCAAATCAGCGTCATCCCAAGTCCTGGCTGCCTGCAGCGACAGCCTATAGGAGGAGTATATAGTACACTGAACAAAAATATAAAACGCAACATGCAACAATTCAAAGATTTTACTGAGTTAGTTCATATAACGAAATCAGTCAATTGAAATAAATGCATTAGTTCCTAATTTCTGGATTTCACATAACTGGGAATACAGATATGCATCTGTTGGTCACAGATACCTTAAAAAAAAGGTAGGGGCGTGGATTAGATAACCAGTCGGTATCTGGTGTGACCACCATTTGCCTCATGGAACGCGACGCATCTACTTCGCATAGAGTTGATCAAGCTGTTGATTGTGGCCTGTGGAATGTTATCCCACTCTTCAATGGCTGTGCAAAGTTGCTGGATATTGGCAAGAACTGGAACATGCTGTCATATGTCAATCCAGAGCAACCCAAACATGCTGAATGGGTGACATGTCTGGTGAGTATGCAGGCCATGGAAAAACTGGGACATTTTCAGCTTCCAGGAATTGTGCACAGATCCTTGCAACACGGGGCCGTGCCTTATCATGCTGAAACATGAGGTGATGGCAGCAGATGAATGGCACCACAATGGGCCTCAGGATCTCATCACGGTATCTCTGTGCATTCAAATTGCCATCGATAAAATGCAATTGTGTTTGTAGTCCGTAGCTTATGCCTGCCCATACAGACATGACAATTTGTACAGAAATTCTTTGGTTGTGCAAACCCACAGATTCATCAGCTGTCTGGGTAGCTCGTCTCAGACGATCACTCAGGTGAAGAATCCGGATGGGGAGGTCCTGGGCAGGCGAGGTTACACATGGTTGGTGGTTGTGAGGTCGGTTGGAAGTACTGTCAAATTCTCTAAAATTACATTGGAAGTGGCTTATGGTAGAGAAATGAACATAAAATTATTTGGAAATCCCGCAGTCAGCATGCCAAATGCACACTCCCTCAAAATTTGAGACATCTGTGGCATTGTGTTGTGTGACAAAACGGAACAATTTAGAGTGGCCTTTTATAGTCCCCAGCACAAGGTGCACCTGTGTAAAGACCATGCTGTTTAATCAGCTTCATGATATGCCACACCTGTCAGGTGGATGGATTATCTTGGCAAAGAAGAAATGCTCACTAACAGGGATATAAACCCATTTGTGCACAAAGTTTGAGAGAAATAAGCTTTTTGTGCATATGGTAAATTTCAGGGATCTTTTATTTCAGCTCATGAAACATGTGAACAACACTTTACATGTTGCGTTTATATTTTTGTTTGAAGCAATTATTCAGATCCTATAGTGTATTTAAGGTTGATGCATTTGTGTTCTTTTTCCTGAAACCACTATGCACACTTGGTCTGAGCTAAATGCGGGGGCTTCAGAAATGCATACAGGTCCGGTATGCATGCTTAATAATCAAGTGGCCTACTAACCCCCCAAACATGGGCTATGCATGTACAATTAATGTAGGCCTATGACCGTTGGAAATTGGGAGGAACAGGAAATAGGTCAGTGAACTACAAGATATCAATCTTTTTTAAATGGAACTCTGATGCAAATTGATATGACTGAGGTGGTATGAAACTGTATCTGGCCTTCTGCAATGCATGTAATTTTAAAGCCATTTATTCAGATCCCTGTACTGGGACTGGTAAAACGATAATACAAATAATGTAACGTGAGGTAATATAGAAAATGTAATAAAAGGTGGCTCTTTGGGAAGCAATTGTTTCTTCCTGGAAACGTAGTTTAACATTTATAATGTGACTGACTAACTAGAACAGTCCTGTTCTTTTTAACACGAGTAGTTAGCTAGCTGTATTGATTGGGAACCACGTTAACATACCGTGCAGCTCTCTTAAGTGACAAACAGGAAAAGTGCCCATTTGCTGTGACTATGTAGTATGTTTTAACTAGTGCTAGTCCAGCCTTGTTGGACCTGCGTTATAAAGCCGAATATTGCCGACACAAGTTGACAAGCGCATCTAATTTATGCACAAACTAAGGCGTGACAGCCTATAGATATTGTTAGTGTTGCCTGCTTGCGGGTTCGGAAACGATACGATGTTTCACTTTTCCCCCACAAGCTCGCGCCATTATTCATGTGCCTATAGCTTAGCTAACTGGCTAGGTTGTTGGTTTAGCTACTTGTCACACATTTTGAGAAGTCTCAAAATAGCTTTTCAGAACACACCAGAATGCGATAAACCACCAAAACATAACGTTGGCCATATTGTCATATCTGTAAACATGAAATTGTGCGTGCAAAAAGGTAACGCGATAAACGCTTTCAAGCTCATTTGGTCGGGAGAATAAGAACGTAGTGCAACGAGATCTTGGATAGCCTTGAGTGCTATGCATGCATGCATATGGTGTAAGATTTTATACACATTTGGTTCAACACTAGAATAGCTAGCTATAGTTTTCCTTACCATTCTGTCGGTTGGGTTTCTTCACCTGGTGCGCAAGGGAAACACTTTGAAAGGACGACGTTGCACAATCAATTTTAAGACTGTTTCAGGGAAATATTTCTGGTTGTAATAAATATAGACCAGCTTGACTTGCTCTCGCCTTTTCTCTTTACGGATGACGGATTCACTGCAGTAGCTACAGTGGATCCGCAGAGGAGGTTGTGTTGGTGTAGAGAGCGAGCGAGGTTGAAAGGCGAATAGGGGGAGGTGCGGCTATACAGTACATCCGGGTACCCTGTCTATTTCTTTTAATGTATGTATGCCAACCATGTATTGTGACCATTACATAAAATTGTAGCCTATCCATCAATACAGTGTTTAAGTGATGCGTTTAATGCTTTTCGGCGTAGGCCTATTTCCTCATCCAGTTTCTAAATGTAGACCTATGCAGTAATGTTTAAGTATGTGGAAAAATCGACCAGTGAATATGAATGCCACACCTACAGGCTTGCCCATAAAGATGCATGGTTGTAAGATTGACTATTGCAGCTCTCTCTTTCACAGGCATGAATAGCCATACTGTACTAGATGTAAAAGACGAGGCCTAATTTGTCTAACCGATTGGAATAGGATGTGCAAGTGGGCATGTGAATAAGGGGGCTTACACTGCTAATGAGGACAAGGAGGCAGTGGCACAACTGTAGTCTGTAAGCAGGCTTCTGAAATGAGACATGAATCATAAACACTTTCAGTGTAATGAGTGTCTTCAATAGGACAATTTAAACAACAGCAACAACAAACTCCTTATTATCCAATTTATTGTACAATTATGTTAATCAAGTACGCTAGTAACTGGTATGGGTTTATTTACTTCCACACTTTTCAATTACATATATAACAGAACTGAACATTTTAGGCAATCTGATATCATTTTGCATCTGAAGAACAAAACCTTTAGGCACAGGATTATTCAGCCATGAATTTACAGACAAAACTGAGACAAAACAATGATAGTGATCCACAACATTACAAGAATAGAAGCACTTAATAAATTATAAGAATATCTCCATAAAATAATATAGAAGTTTTAACAAAAAAAGTGTCTCACCCCTTTTATAGGCTAATCACAATTGTGCTGTTCAGAAGTAGACAGCTGTTCCAAAGGCTTAAACAACACTAGAACTAACACATAGGATGACACAAATATGTAAATGTATTCATATAACTCACATCGCACACACCGCACACGTAATAAATCAGGTTAGATACATTTCCACCCGCAACTGTCTTCAAACCTGGTCCAGGAGGGCCAGAGCTGTGAGTCAACACAGCGGATGTTGTATAGCTGTGATTCCCAATGATATAGCGGATAACAACCTGACTACGTGTCTTGATTGAAACCAATCAAGAACAACCCCCGAGATCAGCCTGGTAGATAACTGCCCCCCTCTCTCTAAAACAGACAATTATGGTGCTCAGTGACTCTTAAGTTGATGGTAAAAGAGTTATTGTGTGCATCGCATCGCCTCTGCTTGTTTTTCTTCCGTTACTGGGGCATTGAGGTCATGACTCTCTGAGGTCATTAAAGATCCCATGGCACTTATCGTAAGAGTAGGGGTGTTAACCCCGGTGTCCTGGCTAAATTCCCAATCTGGCCCTCAACCATCACGGTCACCTAATAATCCCCAGTTTACAATTGGCTCATTCATCCCCCTCCTCTCCCCTGTAACTATTCCCCAGGTCGTTGCTGCAAATGAGAACGTGTTCTCAGTCAACTTACCTGGTAAAATAACGGATAAATAAAATAAATAAATAAATAAAATTGGAAGGAGGAGTTGATTGGTCCTCCTCAATTATACGCCTCTTTGTTGATCCACATCAGGCTGCGCGTCTCATTGGGCTTGCATTCGTACTCGATATTGGTGAATTTGTTCCCAAACTGGCATTGGTCTCGCTTGTAGTAGTTATAGTACTTCACTTGCCATATCGTCTCGAATTGGCCCGCCTTTCCAAACTGACACAAAAACACAGAGAAAAGAAAGACATTCGTTGAAGGGACTCAATCATATGATGCTGAAGATGACTTTAAATCAATCGAACTGTATTTACTGTCTATAGCACATTTCTTACAGCAAATGCATTTTAAAATGTCTGAAAATAGTTTTGATAAGAGAATTGATGAGTTATTAGTGCTGATAATATCACTATTTTGAGTTGGGTTTAAATATGAGAAAATGTACATTTATATTGCCGAGAAGACACCACTTAATTATCAATAACTCAGTTAGTTACAGTTTAGTTATACAATTAGGATGAGGTATTCTACTGGATTACCTCTATGCTGACTTGGACAGGTTGCCTGTCCCCACTCTTGGTGTGAGGCACTCCCTCTGAGTCATAGTGTCCATGGTACACCACTGACTCCTCGTCTTTGGACTGCTGCTCTAGAGGGAGAGTGATACCTCCGATGTTCATGGTGCTGGGAATCATGAAACAAACCCTTTAGTTAGTGGGCATCATTCCCAACCCCACCCAATGGGCCTGTAGCCTACCATGGCAGTGAATTGTTGAGACGTGAATCAACACGCAAAGGACGCTTTCTGTCATCGCCCTCTTTGGGGTGATTAAAAATGCATTCGCACGCCGCGTCAAGACATTATTTATTAATGCAGAATATCGGGTAGGGGAAAGGTAGGCTACTATAGCCTATCCATAGTAGGCTGTAGCCTATGCATTGTAAAATAGCCTGTAAGATATAGGGGGTATACAGACATACATTTGCAGTCAACCCATTTGGAGATACACTAACATGCAGATACATAGGCCTATACGTCAGAAAAATAACATTTGATCAAACACTCAGGGGAGGCAGGATATAGCGCCTTCATCAGGCTGCATCCACAGACGCACTGCACTGTAACGGGCTATAGTAAGACTGACAGGTGAATTTCAGTGTATTGTAAACGAATTCAATATTACTAATGCAAATGTCCAGTGCTTTTCTTGATATAGTCTTTTGTACTTACGCGGCATCAGCATTGCCCGGCTTCATAACCACCTCAACCTTATACTTCGACCCTGTAAGCAATTTTATTGTCCTGCTCTGGCCGAATCTGGTCCCATCCACCTTGAAAAACACCGGTCCATCATTCGGTTGAATTTTTAGAGCGATAGAAATATTTATAATCGGTGGAACATCGTCGACCATGATTGAAATATAGCCTATTATGGTCTCGGGGGCAACCTATAATTATTAAAGAGAAAGCGGAATGATGCAGCATTGGTTCATTTCCAACCGCACCAGAGAGAGGATGCTGTGACGTGTACAGCTGGCAAAAAGGGTAAAATCACTAACAATGATGGCTGCATTCCCCCGACACAGTTCCTCACTGAGGATAATCAATAAACAGATTAAAATGATCCATAGCCTTCTGCCATAGATAGTCCTACAAATAAAGATCTGATCTGAATGCACTTAATTAAACACTGAGTGTACAAACCATTAGACACGCCTTACTAATATTGAGTTGCACCCTCTTTTGCCCGCAGAACAGCCTCAATTCGTCGGGGTATGGACTACAAAGCGTCGAAAGCGTTCCACAGGGATGCTGGCCCATGGTGACACCAATGCGTCCCACAGTTGTCAAGTTGTCTGGATGTCATTTGGGTGGTGGGCCATTCTTGATGCACACGGAAAACTGTTGAGCGTGAAAAACCCAGCAGCGTTGCAGTTCTTGACACACTCAAACCGGTGCACATTGCACCTACCTCTATACCCTGTTCAAAGAAAGAAAGTATTCACACCACTTGAATTTTTCTAAAATGTGTTGTTACAGCCTGAATTTAAAATAGATTACATTGAGATGTTGTGTCACTGGCCTACCCCATAATGTCAAAGTGGAATAATGTTTTTACACATTTTTACAAATTCATTACAAATGAAAAGCTGAAATGTCTTGAGCCAATAAGTATTCAACCCCTTTGTTATGGCAAGCCTAAATAAGTTCAGGAGTAAAAATGTCACACAAGTCACATAATAAATTGCAATAATACAGTGGCCACCCATCATTCAGGGCAGGTGGACTCCAATCAAGTTGTAGAAACATCTCAAGGATGATCAATGGAGGAAACAGGATGCACCTGAGCTCAATTTCGAGTTTCATAGCAAAGGTTATGAATATTAATTTAAATAAGTTATGTTTTTTTTTTTTTTTTATACATTTGCAAACATTTCCCAATTTATTTTCTCACTTTGTCATTATGGGGTATTGTGTGTAGATTGATGAGGAAAACAATGCATTTAATCCATTTGAGAATAAGGCTGTAATGTAACAATGTGGAAAAAGTCAAGGGGTCTGAATACTTTCAGAATGCACTGTAAATGAAAGAGTGAAAAGAAGGAAGCCTGTACTGTCACGAATCCCGTTTCCTGAGTCGTTTTTTTGCCTGTGTTCTGTCCTGGAGTGTTTTTTCCGGCGTCCTGGAAGGCACCCTGTCTGGTTGCCGGGCAATGTAGCCAGTTGGGAGTTCTGATTACCCGCACCTGTATCCCATCAGCTATCTGCACACCTGGTCCTGATCATCATCTCTTCTCTTCATAAGCCCGGACCTGACATCCATTCCCTGCCGGATCGTTAGCCATGAACATTACTCACCCGGATCATTTACCCCATTCCCGCCTGGTCGTCGGAGGATTCCGCTACCCCATTGGATTCACCTATTTACTCCCATCAACTCACCACCGCTGCCCGCTACGCCACCTGGATATATCTACCCATTCACATTCACTTGTAAATAAATACTCACCTTCTTCCTACGCTCCTTGTCCTGGTCTGCTTCTGGGTTCGATTTTGAAAGAACGTGACATGTACAGAATAAACATATTATAAAACATGCATTGTGTTTGCAATAAGGCACTAAAGTAAAACTGCAAAACATGTGTCAAAGAAATTAACTTTATGTCCTGAATACAAAGGGTTATGTTTGGGGCAAATTCAATACAACACATCACTGAGTGCTACCCTTCATATTTCCAAGCATGGTGGTGGCTGCATCATGTTATGGGTATGCTTGTCATCGACAAGGACTAAAGAGCACAGGCAAAATCATAGAGGAAAACCTGGTTTAGTCTGCTTTCCAACAGACACTCTGAGACAAATATACCCTGAAGTTACAAAGATGACATTGAATGTTCCTGAGTGGCCTAGTTACAATTTTGACTTAAATCTCCTTGAAAATCTATGGCAAGACTTGAACTTGGCTGTCTAGCAATGATGAACAACCAACTTGACATTTTAGCAAATATTGTACAATCCAGGTGTGCATAGCTCTTATGACTTACCCAGAAAGACTCACAGCTGTAATCGCTGCCAAAGGTGATTATAACATGTATTGGGGTGTGAATACTTATGTAAATGTATTTACAAATAAATAAATAAATACTAATACTTTTCTAAAAACATGTTTTCACTTTGTCATTATGGGGTATTGTGTATAGATGGGTAAGGAAAAAATGGAATCCATTTTGAATTCAGGCTGTAACACAACAAAATGTGGAACAAGTCAAGGGGTATGAATACTTTCTGACTGTAAATCTTTATCTTGCCCATTCACCCTCTAAATGACACACATACACAATCCATGTCTCAATTGTCTCAAGGCTTAATAATAACGATTCAACCTGTCTCCTAACCTTCATCCGCACTGATTGAAGTGTATTTAAAAGGTGACATCAATAAGAGATCATAGCGTTCACCTGGATTCACGTGGTCAGTCTATCTCATGGTCAGAGCTTTGTACACTCAGTGTATTTTGTTTTCAGGGTTTTCTATGGTGTTCCTGGTTGCTATATGCTTGCATGGACATACCGGCAGGATGTAGGCCCACACACTGTATTAAACTATAAAACAACAATTAACAATGCAGGGTGAACTACCCTAATGTGCAATGTCCGAATATTGTTAGCTATCCCCTGTCTGAAGTGCTGACATTGGATCTTGTTAGAGACCTTAGAAAGTCTGTCAATTGATTCGAGTTGACCCTGTCCAGGCTGCGGAAATAGTGGAGCTTTGTTATAGAACCTTCAAATCAAATCAAATCAAATCAATTTATATAGCCCTTCGGACATCAGCTAATATCTCAAAGTGCTGTACAGAAACCCAGCCTAAAACCCCAAACAGCAAGTAATACAGGTGTAGAAGTGTAGCCGGAAGTTTCTTTGCTGTTTAATTTGTGGATGTGGCTTTTGATACAGTGGCAGAGTTTAAATATGGCAATTGACTTTGTCTTTATAATTACGGTACTGACTACAATAATTTAATTAGACTATTAAAGATGTTATGCACCACACCAGATTTTTTTGTGCATCAAAATCATCTCTCAATGAATGTATGGTGATCCGTGGTCTACAGTGAGTAATAAATGAATTTGCATGGATGTACATAAAGTGAACACATGAACAGTCATGTCAAAATGAATTGAAATAGCAAACATTGGGTTCCAGCTCCATATATCTGATACAGTGAATTATGAGTATTTTGTATACAATATAACTCAAATTAGAAGTCAACCAAAGGTGTTTAAATAGCTCATAAATACTGACAAATAGCAAAAGTACTGCACTTTAATGCTATACTGTAAACAAAGACGTGAACGCAAATTATCTTAATGACCCCACTTTATTCAGTGTAGTGAAGGCACAATTGTATCACTGATGTAGGAATCCATTAAAGAGTATCCATATTTTACTAGAGTGTAGCCTACCATATACTAATGTATAACAAAAAATATATACAAGTCTGTGATTTAACCATAATCATATTTAAAAATGGTATAAAGGTATAAAACAAATCAAGTGCTTAAGACATAAGTATAAAAAATAAAATCTAAAGAGTTCACTCATATCTCTTTATAGCATTGCATCTATCTCTCCAGCTCTGCTTCCAGAATCTCACCCCAAGTCTCCACATCCAATGAGCACATGTTCCTGTCCAGTAGTTCATCGGCAGAACAAATGTTGCTGTATCGTCCCCTTAACCATTCTCTCTTCAGAAAACCTCTCCTGTAGCTCCGCACCAGGGTGACCTAATAAGAAACAATTCAAGAATGACAAAGGCATTTGTTATTGAGATAAATTACACACATCCAAAGAGCACTATTGTATTCATGTTTCGTAAGGGATGTCGTATGTGATGTCTATGATACGTCTATATTTGCAATCTGGCAATGATGTTATAGACGAGCATTCCAGTAGTCTAGCATAATTGAGGTGAAGCTGTTTAAAAACCAACAGATCCACCTTCCACGACAGTCCATACTGTCTGTCCCCATCAACCTCCGGTTGACAGAAAGCTTGCACAGTCAGGCAGTGATTCCTCCAGAGGTGGTCACTGTGTTCAATGATGTGGTGCCACAGTTTGCAGGTCAACAATGCACTACATAAGCTGTCAATGTCCAGTTCGCTGAAAATCTTCAAGCTCATTTCCGTGGGCAATATTTCAGCAAAGTTGTGTGGGCATGTCTCTTTGGCGGAGGTCAAGGTGGGACTTCTTTCACAGACAAAATAGGCAATGGAGTTCCTTTTGGAGACATACTGCATAGTTCAGTGTCCCACACCTTGATTTAACAGTGGCCCTGTGCTGTGAAAAAGTATGACAATGAGCAAGTGGTGTAGCAGAGAGGGCAAGCTGCAGCAAAAACAATGCTTATAAAGGCTTAATACTTATACCTAGCTACCTGTCCAATTAATGCAGGTCTAGTGTCAATGGCTCGGGGTTGTTTCTGTACAGGGCCATATATAGGTCTGTGCCAATGCAATGGACTTTGTCTGGGGCTTGCTAGCTTTGGGACACAGTCTATGGACTCCCGATGTTGTGTCCCAAAGCTATAGTTTGATAGCCATGGTTTTGTTAGCCATTTAGCTAGAAAACATTGACCAGAGTCTCTATATACTGTATAACGTTATGACTCTGGGTGTACGGTAGCCAGCTGGCCAGGACCGATTCGATTGTAATTTACTCGACGTGTGTAGCGTGGTAAATTATTTCGTTGTCGAATACGACAACAAAAAATATTACGACAATTGTCCAAGCTTGATCAGAGTCAGACTAGATATGAATGTTATATTCATCATTGTGTTATTAGATAGCTACCTGTTCAGATAAAAAGGTATGAAATAATTAATCGTTTACCTACCCTAAATACTATGTCGACTTCCTAGACAGCTCACGGTTTAAATGTCTCTCTTTCAGTTCAAAGCTACGATGACTGATTTGTGACAGCGCATGCGTGCATCCTAAACATGGGCAGTAATGAATGCAAAATGTGTATACACCTTTAGCTTGCATAGTTCAATTTAAAGAACTACTCAGTACTGAAATCAACATATGCATGGCTAATTTGTTGATGTTTTTGATAAATTAAATAGCGCAATCCTAGGTTTTTATCGAACGTCGCTTCCACACAAAAAGGAAGCGCGCATGCACTACAACAGCCCGGAAGTTAGCTACTGAAGAAATCATTGATCAAAGTTTACCCGTTTCTCAGCCTCAGTACCGTAGGTTAGTTCGAGTGCAAGTAAAAACCATTTATGGAAATAATTTAGCACTTAAGAAGTGTACATTTCTATGGTTGATCATAATAACTGTCCAATGACCAAATGCAGTAAGTTAGAAAGCTCCCTTTACCTCCGAGGGAGAGTCCAAGAATAAGGCAGACAGCTGTCAGTTTAATGAAGTTATGCTAACAACAATTTGGAAGAAAACATTTATTCTCAACTAACGAGAAGCAATTGGTCATTCATTCAAATGTATCCACCACCCACAGATGGAGGGGTTCGATCTCGTGCCTGTAGACGGTGGCAGTCCTATACACCTGCCCGTGGGGGAGACACTGCTGGGAAGGGGTCCATTCCTCGGCGTGAGTAACTTTAGTTGGAAAGTTTTGACTGGTAGAGTTAGCTACGTCTGTAGTCCTCAACCCTGGCCATAGAGAGCTACTACAGGATAGGATTTTGATCCAGACAACCATCGACACACCTGATTCAACTTATTTGCTAGTATGCATCTTGGTTAGTTGAATCAAGTGTTCTAGTGTTAGACTGGAACAAAAGCATGCACCCTCTGGTCTGTACCTCTCCAGGACTAGGGTTGATGACAATTGCTCTAACTAAACGCTATATTGGTTGAATCTGCAACTATATCCCTGAAATGAATTATGACCTTTCCATTTTATGTAGTACCTCGTACTCCAGTACACTAACTCGGTAGCGGTACTCCTTGTATATAGCCTCGTTATTTTATTGTGTTACTATCTTTTTTTAATCTATTTGTTAATTTTCTTACCTTTTAACTGCGTTGTTGGGAAAGGGCTCGTGAGTAAACATTTCACGGTAAAGTCTACATTTGTATTCGGTGCATGTGACGAATAAAATTAGATTTATTTGATTTAGGTAGAATTGCATGCAATGAAGTGCTCACCAAATTGTGGTATCACCCAATATGACAGTAAATGGGATATTACACACAATGGCATTGGCACACCACATCACTCAATGGCACAAAACGAAGGTTATGTACAGTTGAAGTCGGAAGTTTTACATACACTTAGGTTGGAGTCATTAAAACTCGTTTTTCAACCACTCCACACATTTCTTGTAAACAAACTATAGGTTTGGCAAGTCTGTTAGGACATCGACTTTGCATGACACAAGTAACATTTGGCTAAGGTGTATGTAAACTTCCGACTTCAACTGTATGCAACCACTGTTATGTGAGCTTTATGGATCACATAACCGAGGTGAGGATTTACTTCCGTGTACGCCTGTGTCACGGCTGGGGTCCGCTCCTATATTTTCATCAGAATTTCCTAGTGCTCTGTTTGTGACATGGTTTTTCTTCCGGTTCTGATTTCCCATTTGATCAAAAATATATATATATTCAAGTCAGTTAAGAACAAATTCTTATTTAAAATGACGGCCTACACAGGCCAAACCTGGACCACGCTGAGACAATTGTGCACCGCCCTATGGCACTCCCAATCACGGCCGATTTGTGATACAGCCTGGATTAGAACCAGGGTGTCTGTAGTGACGCCTCTAGCACTGAGATGCAGTGCCTTAGACCGACTGGCTCTTAGTGTTTTACTGAAGTGCATTTCAATTTGCGGTGGCAGATGTTCAGACTGCAATCAGGTCAGTCATACAGCACAATATGTATTGAATTTGTTCATGAAAATGCTTTGACGCGAATTTCAATTTAAGATTAGTACTTAGGATAATCTTTTGAATGTGAGTCACATATTATCAACATGCACTCCGAGCACTATTTCAGCAGCCCAAAACATATTATGCTCAGGATTCAGGACCCTTTAGTATGGAATTGCCCGTCTTCATTTTTGTTATTGATTTGTACTGTCCGGACCACCTACCTGCTGAATGCCCATTCTCTCTCAGGTCTGGGGCTGTATGTATCAAGCGTCTCAGAGTACGAGTGCTGATCTAGGACCAGGACCTCCCTGTCCATATAATCTTATTCATTAGTATCTAAAAGGCAAAACTGGTCCTTCGCAGCACTCCTACTCTGATACACTTTAGACATTTTGCACACGGGCCCTGATCTGAGAGTTCATTCTCTGTGTGTTTCAGGGCAGCGACTAAAGAGTCTCCGGACACCACGGCCTTCTTGAGAACCTGAATGGGCAGCTGCGCATCAAACCTGTAGGCTTAAGTAGAATGTATTATTTTTTCAGAGTAGACTATTCTCTCTCATCTAGGGCTCAAGTGCATGCTGACCCTATTAAGACAGCTAAGTGCCAAGGCGGGTTATTGTGCCAAAACGACAATCCTTTGAAATCAGACATCAATAGTATGTTCAAGAAGGTCCCTCTGTAATCACCATGTTTTCTTTTTATGTGTTGGAAGGGTTCTTGAACCATTTAAGAACCTGTAGATTTGTACCCCAGGGAGAAGGTCTTGTGTGGTCTTACCACACCTTACCTTTATTAGAAATACTTTTATTTAAGAGTCTACCGAGTAAGGCAGAAGGGCACAACACTTATACATTCAATTGGTTTTTTTTAGTTGTGAAGTGTATTCGTTTTCAATAACGGTTTTGTCCAAAACCCCTCCTCAGGCTGATTGTAAGAGGACAGAGATTCTCTCCATTTTGTCAAAGGTCACAGCCTAAGGATGTAGTAAGGCCTTTGGACTGCAACATTACTGCAGATGAATTAGGTTAAGAAAAAAACACGAGAACATTTGAATTAAAGTAGTTGAAACCTTCTATTTCATGTAATCATCTTACTGAGAGTTAGGGAATTACCACTCAAGGGCAGCACTTACACAACATTAAAGGGATAGTTACATTTTGGCAATTAAGCTTTCTTTTCTACTTCAGATGAACTTACCCTGAGTCAGTTTCTGGAGCAATTGCTAACTTGAGTTAGCACGCTAGCCCTTAAAAATGAAGAGTGGTGGGAGAAAGACACTTTCTTGAAAATACCACTAATTGTTTACAGCTAGCTGTTGTGTGGAAATAACAAGTATATCCAACTGCACCTCTTGGCCACCAACACCGGAGTCATAACTGAAAGAATGCCATTTTTATTCTGTAGTTTACCAATAAAATAGTCTGACGGTGAAGTGGACATACTCGGGGTTCATATCCTGAAAGAAAAAAATTAATTACAATTAAAATTTCTTTTTTTTAGCAAAAATAGATAAGATCTTGCTACCGTGGAAAGGAAAATACCTGTCTATTTGTGGAAAAATCACCCTGATTAACGGTTCGTCCTTTATTTGAAGGGGGAGATCAAGCTGATCCTAACTGTTATAGGCATATTTCTATATTGCCCTGTTTATTTTGCGGCTTTTTTTATTGACTTGGCCAAAGCTTATGATACGGTAGAGACCATTCCATTCTTGTGTGCCGGCTAAGGAGTATTGGTGTCTCTGAGGTGTCTTTGGTCTGGTTTGCTAACTACCTCTCTCAAAGAGTGCAGTGTATAAAGTCAGAACATCTGCTGTCTCAGCCATTGCCTGTCACTAAGGGTGTACACCAAGGCTCGATTCTAGGCCCCACGCTCTTCTCAATTTACATCAACAACTGCTTAGGCAGTTAGCCTCTCATCCATTTACAATAAATGTTCTTGTTTTTGAAAGAAAAGCATTTTTTTTTGTCCATTTTAAAATAACATCAAATTGATCAGAAATACAGTGTAGATATTGTTAATGTTGTAAATGACTATTGTAGCTTGAAATGGCAGATATTTTTATGGAATATCTACATAGGCGTACAGAGGCCCATTATCAGCAAACAGACGGCCAGCATCCAGGAGTCGCCTCTTCACTGTTGACGTTGAGACTGGTGTTTTGCCGGTACTATTTAATGAAGCTGCCAGTTGAGGACTTGAGGCGTCTGTTTCTCAAACTAGACACTCCAATGTACTTGTCCTCTTGCTCAGTTGTGCACCGGGGCCTCCTGCTCCTCTTTCTAGTCTGGTTAGAGACAGTTTGCGCTTTTCTGTGAAGGGAGTATTACACAGCATTGTATGAGATCTTCAGTTTCTTGGCAATTTCTCGCATGGAATAGCCATCATTTTTCAGAACAAGAATAGACTGATGAGTTTCAGAAGAAAGTTCTCTGTTTCTGGCCATTTTGAGCCTGTAATCGAACCCACAAATGCTGATGCCCCAGATACCCAACTAATCTAAAGAAGGACAGTTTTATTGCTTCTTTAATCAGAACAACAGTTTTCAGCTGTGCTAACATAATTGCAAAAAGATTTTCTAATGATCAATTAGTCTTAAAATTATAAACTTGGATTAGCTAACACAATGTGCCATTGGAACACAGGAGTGATGGTTTCTGATAATGGGCCTCTGTACGCCTAAATTCAATCAATCAATCCTGACCGCCCTTAGACAGATTTGGAAAGATAAGGATTGTTCTCTGGCACTGTCATCAGACGATAGCTTAACTAATTGATTTGCAAATTACAACATTCATTTGCATTCATCTAAATGTTGTGCCTTTCATCTCCCCAAAACAGGCTAGACTGAGTGTACTGAATAGGAACAAATACCACTGTCTTTTATCTCTTTTTATGTAAAACCAATATCTAAGCAACATTAACTTATGTTGTATTTTTGAATTGGTCTTTTGTCTCCGAATTTTTACCCTTCAGGTTTTTTCTTCCTGTTACGTTTTTGTTTGAAGCTTACATCAAAAGGATCCAAACCAGACACTCAAGTCAATTTAGCTCCTGTCTACTGCCTACACTAAAGAAGGAACATGCATGACTCATGTAGCTCGTGTTTGCATCAAGTTGTCTCTCCCTTGCAGAAACAGTCAAGCTCTTCAAGATGAAGACGAGGTTGTT
The DNA here is from genome assembly GCF_002910315.2 of Salvelinus sp. IW2-2015. Lineage (NCBI taxonomy): Eukaryota > Metazoa > Chordata > Actinopteri > Salmoniformes > Salmonidae > Salvelinus > Salvelinus sp. IW2-2015. The sequence continues at coordinate 4,630,352 of NC_036861.1, forward strand.
ATTAAGTCTCCTACTGCCTCTCCTGAACCAAGCGACGAACCCGCTTACCCCACTCGACAGGGCAAGGGGTGGACACCAAGCTCCCATGTACAAGAATCTAGACTGGAGGTAGTGTGGACCAGAAGGAGCCAGATGAACAGCTATCCAACGCACCTACCTCAAACCAGGTCAGGAAATCTGTAGTGTTAGCAAAAGTTTTATCTTGAGATGTAACCTACTGTTGGCAATTTTCCTGGGATCCCACTGCTGACACCAATTACGCTTCATATTCCACTTCTGACACCATTTACCCTTGTAATCCCTTACCTAGCACCATTTACCATTGGAATCCCACTTGTAACAGCAATTCGCTTTGGGATCCCACTTTGGACACCAATTTCCCAGGGATTCCCATTCGTGACTCCAATGAATATGTGTATTTATATATGTTTCCTGTGAATGTGGTGGTACCAATAAACCCGGTTTGCGTTGAGGTTGTGTACTCACAGACGGAAGCTGGGGTAGCTGAAGCAGAAAATGACAAGAACGAGCAGAAACTCGAACCAAAGAAAAGAGTGTTACCTGCTTGGATGACGGTACCCGTTGCAGCTCCCAAGAACCCCACCACCACCAAAGGTATCACTCCTATTTAGGGCTGTGACATAATGGCATTTTGGGTAACAATTCATTGTCATGCATATGACGGCAATTAACGTTATAATTGTTATCATTACAAAATTGAAGAAAAGATTCCTCATCAAATGAAGGATGCTAAGGTTGGAGTGGATTTTCACATTTGACTATTGACACAAGGTTAGTGCATGAGAGAGGTGGAATAACCTAGTTGTCAACTGCTGTTGCTAGTTCTGAAAAGGTCTAACTAGTCCGAGACATCCACCATTTTTATAGAAGATGGATATGTTTATTCTCCCTCTCGATTCGCGCACTGACTGAACTGCGCCCGGAAGCAGTAAGCTGAGCGGTATTGAACTGTAGTTCTATGTCATATGCGGAAACAAAGCTGGAAAAGCATGAGAAATAGCGGGTCTGTGCTCAAATCATTTCAAAACAATATGTTGGCTTGCAAAAAAAGAAAACCGAATGCATTAAGTGACGAGTGTTGTTGATATTTACCTTGCGAGCTTTATAAGGCTCCGTGTTAGGAATCCTACTTAAGTGAGTGATAATATAAGGGGCTTACAACCCATTCTAATTAGCCCCTTAACAGGATGCACTGCATTGGTTTTAAACTCTTACTTATATTCAATGAAACTTGAGGCCAATTGCTTGTTACTATACATATAGCCACCCTTTAACTACATGGAGTTAGGAGGTGTGTGTGTGTGGGAGAGGACATTTACGAAAGGATGCTGTATCTGCACACACATCGCTTACAAGGTCTTGTACGACAGCAGCAGAGGCCAAGCCATAGCCTTTTCTGTTGGCAATCACTACTCACTAGTTGACAAATGGAAAACTTTGGAATTTCTAATCTCGAGTCGGGAAGGGATGTTGAGAGCTAGGCCTACATTACCTCAACGGTCGCTGTCATGTGTAATTTTGTACGTCGACAAGTGAAAGACTTGGAAACAACCTACCACTCGTGAAGATGTCAATATCCTCTTCGGGAAAACAGATTTCAGTTGCGGCGTGCTGCCAAACCTTACTCTTTTGGATCAAGCCTTTGTTATTTCCTCATATCGTTGCCCTAGTTTCCTTAAAGTTCCCCTGAAAGTTTCAACTTCCTCATACTGACTCACACTGGAGTCTAGTGACCCATTTACCATGGATGCATCCCAAATGGCACCCTATTCCCTAAAGAGTCCACTGCTTTTGACCAGGGCCGATAAGACTCTGGTCAAAGGTAGTGCACTCTGTAGGAAATAGGATGCCATTTGGGATGAAGACATGGTTTCCAAATGCTAATTTAGGCTACATAGTACTATAGTCAACAATGTCAAAAAGGTTATACATTAGGCTTTAGATTTGTAAATGGTGCAGACAGTGGCCTGCTCTGATTATTGATAGCCAATGCCTCTGTGCAAGCCCTTTGACAGGGACCATCAATCTATATTTTCGGTTACATCAATCATGGTCAACAGCACATACCCTTTTTCAGATGCCTCATTTCCTATCTTTAACTTGATCTAGGATCAGTTTTCCCTTTTCAATCATAATGAAACGGATTACATGGACAGGGGGGACCTTATCCTAGATCAGCAATCCTGAGACGCTTTGCGAATACGGGCCCAGATCTGGGAATGGCATTAAGGGAATAATTAAACTCCAGGGAGAAACTGAAACCAGTGCACACTGTAGCCCCTGGGCCCAGTTTTTAAAAAGTTATTGATCTAGATTATGCCTATCTGATAGGATTAAATATAGAAAAATAGAATGGGAGTCCCCATTCAAGTCAGTGATTCGTCCCGTCTATTAATTCTCCTTCTATGCATTTAATGCTATCCAATAGGCAACTTTTGAAAAACTAAACTGCACCCTGAGGATCAGAGCTTCCCATCTCTGCTGTTGTCATTGTGATCTGCACCTGGCGTCCCTTTATCAAGGATGGGCAACTCCAGTCCTCGGCAGCCTGAATGGCGTCACACGTTTTCACCCGCCCGAGCTAAAACACCTCAATAAGTTAAATGTGTTCTAAACTGGAGACCATGGTTATTGGAATCAGCTAGGAGAACTTGAGCAAAAGTGTCACCAATCAGCCCCCCTAGGACTGGAGTTGCCCATCCCTGCTTTACATGACCAGAGAGGTAGAGGCGAAGCGAGAGGATTTACTCAGCCAAAAATCTGTCTGCGTGAGATAAACCCATTTTTCTTTTGGACGTCTATGAGAGATGTCAAATTACATGAGGCTTATTTGATCGAATAGAAGTTTCGTAATGTTTAGGCTGTTACAAATGTACTGCTATAAGTGGATGCACTTGGCATTCCGGCAACTTTGAGAAAGACAACATAGTTGTGCCCGTTGATTACACGCATATCTGCCCTCTCATTGGCTAGAATGTTCCCACTTGATCTGGCTGCCTCTCGCCTGCCTTTCATCTGTAAGAAGATATATTTCCATTGTTATAGCAGTCACTCGACTATCTTGTCAATATAATAGATAATCTTTGACAGTCTTCAACCCGTTAACCCAGAATCCTACTCGTTTAAGGAGCTGGAAATCGAGGCAGAGGAACCGCAACCCCAACCACAAGCACCAACCAGGGCACTGCCAAACGGGCCAGGGACGCAGCGCCCTTGTCAGGGGAGGAGGAATCTGAACACAGCGAGCCGGAGCCAATGCCCAGGAAGAGGGTTAGGAGGAAGAGTGATGAGGACGATGTGGTCCAGTCTAAAACAGTTGAGTGTATACTAACTATTGTGTGTGTGCGCGCGCACGTTTGGATACACCTACTCATTTTTACTATTTTCTACATTGTAGAATAATAGTGAAGACATCAACACTATGAAATAACACATGGAATCATGTAGTAACCAAAAAAGTGTTAAACAAATCAAAAATATATTTTATATTTCAGATTCTTCAAAGTAGCCACCCTTTGCATTGATGACAGCTTTGCTCACTCTTGGCATTCTCTCAACCAGCTTCACCTGGAATGCTTTTCAACAGTCTTGAAGGAGTTCAACATATGTTGAGCACTTGTTGGCTGCTTTTACTTCACTCTGCGGTCCAACTCATCCCAAACCATCTCAATTGGGTTGAGGTCAGGTGATTGTGGAGGCCAAGTCATCTGATGCAGCACTCCATCACTCTCCTTCTTGGTCAAATAGACCTTACACAGCCTGGAGATGTGTTTTGGGTCATTGTCCTTTTGAAAAACACCAGCAAAGCACCCCCACACCACTACACCTCCTCCTTGCTTCATGGTGGGAACCACACATGCGGAGTTCTTCTGTTCACCTACTCTGCTTCTCACAAAGACAGAGGTTGGAACCAAAAATCTCAAATTTACACTTATCAGACCAAAGTACAGATTTCCACCGGTCTAATGTCCATTGCTCATGTTTCTTGGCCCGAGCAAGTCTCTTCTTATTGGTATGCTTTAGTAGTGATTTCTTTGCAGAAATTTGACCATGAAGGCCTGATTCAAGCAGACTCCTCTGAACAGTTGATGTTGAGATGTGTCTGTTACTTGAACTCTGAAGCATTTATTTGGGCTGCAATTTCTGAGGCTGGTAACTCTAATGAACTTATCTTCTGCAGCAGAGGTAACTCTGGGTCTTCCTTTCCTGTGGTGGTCCTCATGAGAGCCAGTTTCATCATAGCGCTTGGTGGTTTTTGCGATTGCACTTGAAGAAACTCTCAAAGTTCTTGAAATTTTCTGGATTGACTGACCTTCGTGTCGATGGACTGTCATTTCTCTTTGCTTATTTGAGGTTGCCATAATATGGACTTGGTCTTTTACCAAATAGGTCTATCTTCTGTATATCACCCCTACTTGTCACAATACAATTGATTGGCTCAAACGCATTAAGAAGGAAAGACATGCCACAAATATTTTTTTAGCAAGGCACACCTGTTAATTGAAATGCATTCCAGGTGACTACCTCATGAAGCTGGTTGAGATAATGCCAAGAGTGTGCAAAGCTGACATCAAGGGTGGCTACTTTAAAGAATCTCAAATATAAAATATATTTTGACACTTTTTTGGTTATTACATGATTCCATATGTGCTATTTCATAGTTTTGATATCTTAACTATTATTCTACAATGTAGGAAATCGTAAAAATAAAGAAAATCTCTTGAATGAGTAGGTGTATCCAAACTTTTGCGCCACACACACAATAGTTAGTATACACAACTGTTTTAGACTGGACCAGATCGTATACACTTAGCAAGCAGTTTACCATTTTTCGAACAATTGTTTACAGACAGATTATTTCATTTATTATTCACTGTATCACAATTCCAGTGGGTCAGAAGTTTACATACAGTAAGTTGACTGTGCCTTTAAACAGCTTGGACAATTCCAGAAAATGTCATGGCTTTAGAAGCTTCTGATAGGCTAATTGACATAATTTGAGTCAATTGGAGGTATACCTGTGGATGTATTTCAAGGCCTACCTTCAAACTCATTGCCTCTTTGCTTGACATCATGGGAAAATCAAAAGAAATCAGCCAAGACCTCAGAAAATAAATTGTAGACCTCCAGTCTGGTTCATCCTTGGGCACAATTTCCAAACGCCTGAACGTACCATGTTCATCTGTACAAACAATAGTACGCAATAGTACGTATAAACACCATAGGACCACACAGCCATCACACCACTCAGGAAGGAGACACGTTCTGTCTCCTAGAGATGAACGTACTTTGGTGCGAAAAGTGCAAATCAATCCCAGAACGACAGCAAAGGACCTTGTGAAGATGCTGGAGGAAACGGGTACAAAAGATCTATATGCACAGTAAAACGAGTCCTATATCGACATAACCTGAAAGGCTGCTCAGCAAGGAAGAGACCACTGCTCCAAAACTGCCATAAAATGAAACAAAAATAGAACTACTGTTTGGCCATAATGACCATCGTTATGTTTGGAGGAAAAAGGGGGAGGCTTGCAAGCCGAAGAACACCATCCCAACCGTGAAGCATGGGGGTGGCAGCATGATGTTGTGGGGACTGGTGCACTTCACAAAATAGATGGCACCATGAGAAAGGAAAATTATGTGGATATATTGAAACAACATCTCAAGACATCAGTCAAGAAGTTAAAGCTTGGTCGCAAATGGGTCTTCCAAATGGACAATGACCCCAAGCATACTTCCAAAGTTGTGGCAAAATGGCTTAAGGACAACCAAGTCAAGGTATTGGAGTGGGCATCACAAAGCCTTGACCTCAATCCTATAGAAAATTTGTGGGCAGAACTGAAAAAGCGTGTGCGAGCAAGGAGGCCTACAAACCTGACTCAGTTACACCAGCTCTGTCAGGAGGAATGGGCCAAAATTCACCCAACTTTTTGTGGGAAGCTTGTGGAAGGCTACTTGAAACATTTTACCCAAGTTAAACAATTTAAAGGCAACGCTACCAAATACTAATTGAGTGAATGTAAACTTCTGACCCACTGGTAATGTGATGAAAGAAAAAAAGCTGAAAGAAATAATTCTCTCTACTATTTTTCTGACATTTCACATTCTTAAAATAAAGTGGTGATACTAACTCACCTAAGACGGGGAATTTTTTACGAGGATTAAATGTCAGGAATTCTGAAAAACTGAGTTTAAATGTATTTGGCTAAGGTGTATGTAAACTTCCGACTTCAAATGTATTTCGTATATTTTTGTCAAAAAATTATAAATGGAAATAGTTAAACATTTTTAAAGGTTTTCTGAAACTTACTGAGGAGGATGGTCCTCCCTCTTCTGAGGAGCCTCCACTGTTGTGTAGTATTGTCTGTAATGTGCAGTATTGTGTTTGTTGTGTGTTGTTGGTTAATGTTACAGTGTATGGTATATCACTCCTCAGGCATTTAAAGCCAGGCAGCCGGTGAAGCCTAGTAGAGGAGAGCGAGGAGTCGGACCACTCTGACGTGGAGGATGATGAAGAGAAGAGGAGAAGAAGCTTCCACAGTGAAAGACAGCAGCACTTCTACGAGCAGAGCGGAGGTCAGCGAGTCCGAGGACAGAGGGAGACAGCCTCAGAACGGTCAGAAGGTCGGCAAGGGGCCTCAGGGGTCAAGTGAAGTTTCAGGCCCCGCCCAGTCCAAAGCTTGGCTCAGGACGACCTGCCCCTTTGGAAAGGACTGTTACAGGTACATCCCTACATAACATTGTCTGAACAACAACTCGTAGAAATGCACTTCTGAGAACATGAATTTAGGCCGGCAAAATGTTCGAACAAATAATTTAATTCAAAAACTTGCTATATTATATGGATATTTTTATTTTATGTTGCTCCGGGTACTAAAGATGAGATAAGTGCACTTTAGCTGTTATGCATGTTACAAAACAAACATATTCTATTCAAATTGGTTCCATGGCAGCTCTTCCTGATATCAAAGAACTGAACATGTACCGTATGTTTTCCCCCCCAGATAGTTTCTCTTATTTAAGGTTTTGTTTGTTTTCAAACCGCTGATAGTTAACGAACAGCTACGTGAAGCCTGGGTTACGCGACGGTATTCTCCAAGATGAGAGGTGTATCCCAAATGGCACCCTATTCCGTTTATAATGCACTCTTTTTGACCAGGGCCGATTATGGCTCTGGTCAAAAGTAGTGCATTGCATGTGTATATGTAGGGAGTAGTGTGCCATTTGGGACGTACACAAGGATTCGCCTAGATAGGGACTCAGGGTCCAAAACTAAATGGCAGAGAGCACTCACTCAAATGTTTCTTAGGTTCCATTTTGGGTCCCTCTTCAATGCAGAAAATAATCAGCCGTACATCCAATGAATCCAACTGGTATGCAGAGCAGAGATATAAGAGAAACCTTTGATCTGAAGCAATGCTATAAATACATTTATTAGATGCCCAACAATCTTATCTGGGCTATTGAATTCAGTTTGTTTTTTATCTTTCCAGATTTAGTCAGACAGCGATATGTATCCATATCCATCCACTGTAGCACTAGTGAATACACTGTACAAACCTACAATCCACATTCCCCTCCAGAGTTTAAAGAAGCAAAAACGATTAAACCAATTGCCCTCCGTTTCTCTGATGTGACGTCAGCAGGATCTATAAACTCATTCGGAAACATTGACTTTCTGTAAGGGAGGTGTGTAACTCAATTTGTATTGCCTCTCAGCTTACAGACTCATAGTTATGATATTGAACATAGCTGCCATTACCAGAAACCTGGAGTAGGATGAAGTTGCCCCTAGACACTGATCTTGTGTCAGTTTAGCATTTCCCCCACTAATGGTTACGGTAAGGATTGGGGAAGGGGATGCTGATCGTAGATCACGTGTGGGCAAGCTTTTTGTCTCGAGGGCCACATCGGGATTTAGAAATTCATTGGAGGGCCGAACAGATTTTTCTTTTTTAATTTGTTTGTCAAAATCCGTTTAATTATAATTTATATTTATAAAGCCCCCCCCCCCCCCCCACCACCACCATCAAACCTCCTGCGGGTCATTGTTTTCCCCACCCCTGTTCTAGATCATTACTAAGGGAAACTTCATCCCGGAGCGTAGGTCACAGGTTGGGTAGGCTACTTTCTAAATGCAATCCATTAGTTACTAGTTACCTGGCGCATTACTTTCAGTTACTTTTGGATTACTTTCCCCTTAAAAGGCATTAGAAGAAGACTTGTGGTCGGACTCGCTCAGGTGGAACAAACTTAAACTTGCCCCTTTTTTCAATGCTGAATTGAATGATACCTATTTGAATCCTGTTATGAGTGAATGTAATAAAATGCTGTGCTGTTTTTGTGGAACGTACCATATAATATTGATAAAGACACAACCAATGTCTTGTGCTAGCATCAATGGAATTATACAGCACGTTAATAATACTATAAATGGCCATTAATAATTCTATACAATCCCATCTGCAGCGAAAAAGCCGGTATCATACAACAACGATGATGATGATGAGTTTGGGGACGATGAAAGCTTCCTCAATGATGAGAGCGAGGACATTGGTGAAGACTCTGACTATGAGCCACCTGACTCAGACGACAGTGGCAAGGAGGACCTCAAAAGACTCAAGAAAGAAGCCAAGGCCTTCACAAAACTGAAATGAACTATTGGCTAATCTCCCCTTGCCTGTTTTAAACTAAGCATGCTATTTAAGCAGGGTTGAAGTGCATTTGGGTATACCCTTTTTCCTCTTTAAACACACTTGGAATCCAGCAGGTCTAGAATCTCAAATAATATTAGTCTCCCTGTGCTGGGAAATAGTCAGCAATTTACCCCGTCAGTTGGGAATAATCAATAATGGGGTTCTTGACTGATTTAAATTGTTTGTGTATGATGATGTCATATTGCTGACTTTACCTTTTTTTAAGTAATTTAATTTATGTGTAATAGTTTCTTGGATAGTAATTCATCACTAGCATTTGAGGTGTAGGTATTCTTGATTATTGGTTTGTTTGATTAGTATGGACAAGCAGTAAAAAAAAAATATATATACTTCCTTTAAAAATCATTGATCCGTGCCTTCAGAAAGTTTTCACACCCCTTGATTCTTTCACATTTTGTAGTTATAAAGTACAATTAAATTGTCATTTTTTGGGTCAACTATCTACACGAAATGTTTTGTAATTTCAAAGAAAAATGCTAGATGTAGTATTTATTAAGGAAAGTAATCATTAAATGTTAAACACCTTTGGGTGTGAATTGTTTTGGGTAAGTCTCTAAGAGCTTTGCACACCAGTATTGTGCAATATTTGCCCATTATTCTTAAAAAACTTATTCAAGCTCTGTCAAGTTGGTTGTTGGTCATTGTCTGTTGGAAAGCAGACTGAACCAAGTTTTCCTCTAGGATTTTGCCTGTGCTTAGCTCTATTCTCTTTATTTTTATCCTGAAAAGCTCCCTAGTCCTTGCAGACGATAAGCATATCCATAACGTGATGCAGCCACCACCATGCTTGAAAATACAAAAAGTGGTACTCGGTGATGTGTTGAATTTGCCCCAAACATAACACTTTGTATTCAGGACAAAAGTTTTTTTCTTTGCCACATTATTCACAGTATTACTTTAATGTCTTTTTGCAAACAGGATGCATGTTTTGTATTCTGTACAGGCTTCCTCGTCATTTAGGTTAGTATTATCGAGTAACTACACTGTCTTAATGGCCTCATGGTGAAATCCCTGAATGGTTTCCTTCCTCTCCAGCAACTGACTTAGGAAAGACGCATGTGTCTCTGTAGTATATCTCTGACTGGGTATATTGATACATCATCCAAAACCTAATGAATAACTTCACCATGCTCAATATTCAGCATTTGCTTTTTTACATTTTTACTCATTTACCAATCGGTGACCTTCTTTGTGAGGAATTGAGAAACCTCCCTGGTCTTTGTGTTTGAATCTGTGCTTGAATTTCACAACTCAACTGAGGGACGTTACAGATGATTATACAGTGGGGACAAGAATTATTTGATACACTGCCGATTTTGCAGGTTTTTCTACTTACAAAGCATGTAGAGGTCTGTCATTTTTATCATATGTACACTTCAACTGTGAGAGACGGAATCTAAAACAAAAATCCAGAAAATCACATTGTATGATTTTTAAGTAAATGATTTGCATTTTATTGCATGACATAAGTATTTGATACATCAGAAAAGCAGAACTTAATATTTGGTTCAGAAACCTTTGTTTTTCAATTACAGAGATCATACGTTTCCTGTAGTTCTTGACCAGGTTTGCACACACTGCAGCAGGGATTTTGGCCCACTCCTCCATACAGACCTTCTCCAGATCCTTCAGATTTCGGGGCTGTCGCTGGGCTATACGGACTTTCAGCTCCCTCCAAAGATTTTCTATTGGGTTCAGGTCTGGAGACTGGCTAGGCCACTCCAGGACCTTGAGATGCTTCTTACGGAGCCACTCCTTAGTTTCCCTGGCTGTGTGTTTCGGGTCGTTGTCATGCTGGAAGACCCAGCCACGACCCATCTTCAATGCTCTTACTGAGGGAAGGAGGTTGTTGGCCAAGATCTCGCGATACATGGCCCCATCCATCCTCCCCTCAATACGGTGCAGTRGTCCTGTCCCCTTTGCAGAAAAGCATCCCCAAAGAATGATGTTTCCACCTCCATGCTTCACAGTTGGGATGGTGTTCTTGGGGTTATACTCATCCTTCTTCTTCCTCCAAACACGGCGAGTGGAGTTTAGACCAAAAAGCTCTATTTTTGTCTCATCAGACCACATGACCTTCTCCCATTCCTCCTCTGGATCATCCAGATGGTCATTGGCAAACTTCAGACGGGCCTGGACATGCGCTGGCTTGAGCAGGGGGACTTTGCGTGCGCTGCAGGATTTTAATCCATGACGGCGTAGTGTGTTACTAATGGTTTTCTTTGAGACTGTGGTCCCAGCTCTCTTCAGGTCATTGAACAGGTCCTGCCGTGTAGTTCTGGGCTGATCCCTCATCTTACTCATGATCATTGATGCCCCACGAGGTGAGATCTTGCATGGAGCCCCAGACCGAAGGTGATTGACCGTCATCTTGAACTTCTTCCATTTTCTAATAATTGCGCCAACAGTTGTTGCCTTCTCACCAAGCTGCTTGCCTATTGTCCTGTAGGCCATCCCAGCCTTGTACAGGTCTACAATTATATCCCTGATGTCCTTACACAGCTCTCTGGTCTTGGCCATTGTGGAGAGGTTGGAGTCTGTTTGATTGAGTGTGTGGACAGGTGTCTTTTATACAGGTAACGAGTTCAAACAGGTGCAGGTAATGAGTGGAGAACAGGAGGGCTTCTTAAAGAAAAACTAACAGGTCTGTGAGAGCCGGAATTCTTACTGGTTGGTAGGTGATCAAATACTTATGTCATGCAATAAAATGCAAATTAATTACTTAAAAATCATACAATGTGATTTTCTGGATTTTTGTTTTATATTCCGTCTCTCACAGTTGAAGTGTACCTATGATAAAAATTACAGACCTCTACATGCTTTGTAAGTAGGAAAACCTGCAAAATCGGCAGTGTATCAAATACTTGTTCTCCCCACTGTATGTGAGACGGGCTAGTCATTCAAAAATCATGTTAACCACTATTATTGCAGACAGTGAGTCCATGCAACTTTATGTGATTTGTTAAGCAAATATTTCCTCCTGAACGTATTTACGCTTGTCATCACAAAGGGGTTGAATACTTTTTGACTCAAGCCATTCCAGCCATTTTTGTTTTCATTTGTAAAACATTCTTAAAAACCCACTTTGACATTCTGGGTTATTGTGTGTAGATCAGTGACACAAAATGTAGTTCTTTAATCCATTTTAAATTCAGGCTGTAACACAACAAAATGTAGTTCTTTAATCCATTTTAAATTCAGGCTGTAACACAACAAAATTTAGTTCTTTAATCCATTTTAAATTCAGGCTGTAACACAACAAAATGTAGTTCTTTAATCCATTTTAAATTCAAGCTGTAACACAACAAAATGTGGAAGAAGTCCAGTGATGTGAATACTTTCTGAAGGCATTATAAATACTGTATAATACCAGTAGAAATGTGTTTAATTTACAGTAGTTTGTCATGATTTGTATGCTCAATGCCAGTGTCATGTTTTTCTACAGTAAATATGCTTTTATAGAACAATATTCATTATCTCAATGTAGAAAGATTTGTAAAAATACACAAGATGAGAATGCAGTTGTACATGAGTTTGAACATCTTTGTTGTATGCTGAATGATGATCCCTCACTTGGTCACTGTAAAGCGTTCTGAACCGGACACATTCACTTCCTTATTCATGGTTCTAATTACATGATCACCTCTGGGATCATGAGAACCCAGAGTGTAATAGTGTTTAATTATACATGTTTTTTTTGTGAGCAAATTATTTATTTTGTCGTCCAGTTTGACCACTCATTTTATGATCCAATCCACATGCGTTCATAAACAAAAACACAGCCTGACGGCATCGTGTTTTTCATCCGGGTAGCGGTTTTAATAACATCTCCCTCACAATTCATCCTCTTTTGTGGACAGCATCGCAAAAACAGGTAAACGCAGCTCCATACATTGTAAAAATATATTCTTAAATGTTCATACGGTGAAAATACTGAAAGTATCCTTCATGGCATGTTCTCCTTTCACATTTTCTGGAACCTGCTGGAAAAACATACATAATGCGGAGGCAGGTTGTTGGATTTCTATGACTAATTCGAGCCTAGAAGTGGTAAGGGCTCTGACTTGAATTACTGCAAATGCCAAGCGCATGTCTCATAACAAGTACAAGCTAACTGGAGAAGAGCCTCCTGTTGGTCTCGTAGCATAACAAGCAAGGCAACAAACAAAAATGTATGCTATTACAAATGTAAGAGCCCCCGTGCATGGCGCTATCATATGGAAACGTTAACAGCAATTTTGTAAAAGAGAAAGAAAAAAGCTTTCCGTCATTTATTTACTCCTAAAATATAGTTTTGATTAAACCTAATGGTTTTATTGTTATCGTCATCCTTGAGATCCCAAAAGGTAGCAGTGAGAACTGAAAAGTAGCCTGAGGAATTTCAACGCCAATATGAACCTGCTGGTTTCAAGACTTCAAATCCCCTTTTTATTTCTTCCTCTACTTGAACAGATTCTCATTAGGGAATTTCTTTCAGCCATTTATTTGACATTACAGATTAAAACTGAGGTGAACTTCATTGATAGCGAGAGAAGCAGCGACGACGTCACCAAAATATCCTCCCGTGCTTTTTAAGCTGATCTGGGACCAGCACCAACTTGGAGTGGTTATTTCCCCCCAATCTCACTCCTATCACATGCTAGGCTTTACAGTGTGACCCCTCCGGTAGCCAATGTCATATCAAATTGTGTTTGTCACATGCGCCGAATACAACGAGTGTAGACTTTACAGTGAAATGCTTAATTGGTATTGTGCCAATTTGGTAGACTGATACTTTAATTACGGGATTATGTTATTTGTTAATGGTGCTCCACTACACTGTATTCTCCACTTGGTCTCATGATTACCTGCACTAGGAGCACTGTCGTGGAGGTGCTGGTGGAGAATGGCATGTTAGAAAATGTCAAAGTAAAGTAATGTGTCTGGATTTGTGAATGGAATGTTATTCAATCTTGTGTTTTGAGAGTATGTATGGTAAAACGAGTGTCATACAAGAAAGCATCTCTTAATTAATTGATCCATCTTGATCTATCCTAACTCTTAATTGTCTAGCTCGTCCCACGTCACAGTAGATTTATCTTAGATTCTTTGATTCGATAAATCTGCTAGTTTCGGTTGGATTATATTTATTTTAAAAGACGAATAGAGAGCACTCTTATTATTATTTAAAAACGATGTTGTATATTTCATATACAAATGTGTATTTATAAAACACTACAAACTGATCAATTATTTATTGTAAGATATAGAGACTTGAAATAACCTGTTTGTTTAGTAACCTCCAGGATTACATCAAATCAAGCCTCTTGAATAAATACAGGCAAAATCCCTTCAAAGTCGAATGCCCTCCTCGTGAGTAATTCCACATTGTGAAGAAGTTCTAATTCCATGAAACTTTCACGTTTTTTCAAAATGGCCTCCGTGGTATGGTAGCAGTGACAATGTGAGGCGTTGTGCCCGTATGAACTTGGCAGGGCATTGTCACTCTGCGTTGGGGCTGCACAATTAATACAATTCACATCAAAATTCTTCCCACATACAAAGCCCTAACCCCTGTTACTCGAACAGTGCAGTTCTTCCTCCTCGCTGTTAGATTCACTCTAAGGTTGCATGCTGTTCTGTTAGGTCAAATGCAGTCAGAGCATAAGAACAATGCTGCTTTCCACTTTGCTTCTTAATATAAATAATTTTATTTGATTTATATAATTCACCAAGTGTTTTGATCTACTGTATATCGCAAGTCAAATTGCAATCGCAATATTTGGTCAGAAAAATCACTGTTTTATCAGATTTTTTTGCCATTATCATGCAGCACTACTCTGCGTCAAGCAGTCTGGACCTCTTGTCCAACGCCAAACCGTTCCCTTGACTCAATCTTATATCTCACTCTTTTGGATCTTAAAAAACGGGAAAAGTGTGCAACCTCCCAGAATCCACTTAGTCTACTGCTGGTTCTACCTTTCGATAGAGGCCCGATCCTGAGATGATCGTCTCTATCTCAGCCGTGTGCAGTCAACATCCTCTGTCACGCGCAAAGACGAGGTGTGCTCATCCACCGTCTTTCCCGCTGCACATTTGACAGACTTCCAGCGCAGCCTGGTCACTGTCCGCATGCACTTGGCGTTGTTGCGGACGCTCACGAAACACAGCGTGTTGATGACCCCGTTGCTCATGGCGACGCACTCGATAATGTAAAAGGCCACCAGGGAGTTCCTGTCCCTGGAGATCAGGATGGGGTGGAAGTCCCGTACCAGTGTGAAGCCGTAGTACGGTGCCCAGCAGAGCACGTAGGCAGCCAGCACCAGAATCAGCACCACCACCATCCTCCGCCGTTTGTGCAGCCGCTTCCGGATCTGCTCTGTCTGGAAGCCGGGCACGCTCTTGAACCACAGCTCCCGCAAGATCCTGGCGTAGCACACGGCCATGATGGCCACGGGCCCGGCGAACTGCAGGGCGAAGATGAAGAGGAAGTAGGAGCGGTAGTAGAGCTGGTGGTCCACAGGCCAGATCTGGGCGCAGAAGGTCTTGTGGCTCTGACTGGAGATGCGCGGGTATGTGGTCTCGGACGCAAAGTAGGCAGAGGGGACGGAGATGACGATGGGTACGATCCACACGCCCAGGATCAGGCTGTAGGCCGTCTGGTACTTCATGCGAGGCTTCATAGGGTGGACGATGGCCATGTACCTGGGAACACAAGGAAAAGACAGACAATGCAAAGAAACCAGTTGGAAGGTTTGAGTTATGAGTGTCAATGTGTTTTATGTCAAGCTTTATATGCCAAGGAGTTGGAAAGACCAAGTGATCTCTCTGAGGATATTGAATGATCTTGGATGTTCTTGGACGATCTTGGAAAATCTGTCACAATGTAGAATAACTTAATTTTTGGGACTGTAAACTAGGGTAAATTATTAATATCTAGAACCTGAAGTTATACTATGTAGTTTACCGTCTCTTGGCTTCCTAGCAAACTCTGCACATAGCAATAATGGGGAATTTGGAAATTCCTTAACATTTTGAGATGATGGGAGATTATCCATCTTCATAAATAGCTATTTTTACATAATTGGGCATGTCAGCAATGATTTATGGGAGCACGTAGCCTTGTCCAAGTAACTTCCTCCCATATGATCCTAAAAGGGCAGTGTGATAGGACTAACTTAAAGCAGGTGATGGATTTTCGGTGGGAAACCCATTGGTGTTGCTCAATTGCTCTTACTTCACTGGGAATGTTATGTTACCACAGAACATGGCTATCTGTCATTTTTATATAACAAATACTTTGCTATATCATATCTTAGTTACTCTGGATAACGATGTATATTCCTATTCATGCATTAAATGTGCATTATGTGATGACAGTAAGGTGATTTTCTTATCTAGGTAAAGTTTGTGGAACCTTTTTTTGGTCATGATTAATTTGACTTCATTATTTTGGAGGGAAATTAACAGAATGATGGCACTTTGAAAACTTTGTTTCAACTGGCTTTTGGTCTAGTTTAGAGTGAAATGAAAATAGGTAAATTCATGCGATGAAAGCAGATTAACTGTCACACTCATGTTCAAAGGTTTTCAGTCTATGTTTGCTGGCATGTATCGTGAGCAGTAACAGGACCCAGAACAGCTTCTTCCCCCAAGCCAGAAGACTGCTAAATAGTTAAATAGTTAGGCCTGCTAGCTATTTGGTTATCTGCATTGACCTTTTTTTGCACTAACATTTTTGACTCATCACATACGCTGATTCTACCGTTTATTATCTGTCACTTTATTCCTAGTTATATGTACATACAGTGCATGAGGAAACGATTCAGACCCCTTCCCCTTTCCACATTTTGTTATTCTAAAATGGATTAAATCAATTGTTTCCCTCATCAATCTACACACAATACCCCATAATGACAAAGCGAAAACAAGTTTTTAGAAATGTTTGCTAATTTATTAAAGATAAAAAACTGAAATAACCTATTTACATAAGTATTCAGACCCTTTGCTATGAGACTTGAAATTGAGCTCTGGTGCATCCTGTTTCCATTGATCATCCTTGAGATGTTTCTACAACTTGATTGGAGTCCACCTGTGGTAAATTCAAATTTGGAAAGGCACGCACATGTCATGATTTGGAAAGGCACACACGTCTATATACAGTAAGGTCCCACAGTTGACAGTGCATGTCAGAGCAAAAACCAAGCCATGATGTCCGAGACAGGATTGTGTCGAGGCACAGATCTAGGGAAGGGTACCAAAAAATGTCTGCAGCATTGAAGGTCCTCAAGAACACAGTGGCCTCCATCATTCTTAAATGGAAGAAGTTTGGAACCACCAAGACTCTTTCTAGAGCTGGCTGCCCAGTCAAACTGAGCAATCGGGGAGAAGGGACTTGGTCAGGGAGGTGACCAAGAACCCGATGGTCACTCTGACAGAGCTCCAGAGTTCCTCTGTGGAGATAGGAGAACCTTCCAGAAGGACACCCATCTCTGCAGCAATCCACCAATCAGGCCTAAAAACTCTCAGACCATGAGAAAAAGATTCTCTGGTCTGATGAAACCAAGACTGAACTCTTTGGCCTAAATGCCAAGCGTCACATCTGGAGGAAACCTGGCACCATCCCTACGGTGAAGCACGGGGTGGCAGCATCATGCCGTGGGGATGTTTTTCAGCGGCAGGGACTGGGAGACTAGTCAGGATTGAGGGAAAGAGGAACGGAGCGAAGTACAGAGAGATCCTTGATGGAAACCTGCTCCAGAGCACTCAGGACCTCAGACTGGGGCGAAGGTTCACCTTCCAACAGGACAATGACCCAAGCACACAGCCAAGACAATGCAGGAGTGGCTTCGACACAAGTCTTTGATTGTCCTTGAGTGGCCCAGCCAGAGCCTGGACTTGAACCCGATCGAACATCTCTGGAGACCTGAAAATAGCTATGCAGCGACGCTCCCCATCCAACATGACAGAGCTTGAGAGGATCTGCAGAAAATAATGTGAGAAACTCCCCAAATACAGGTTGCAAGCTTGCAAGCTTGCAGCGTCATACCCAAGAAGACTCCAGGCTGTAATCCCTGCCACATGTGCTTCAACAAGGTACTGAGTAAAGGTTCTGAATACTTATGTAAATGTGATATTTCATAAATGTTTTATACCTTTGCAAAAATGTCAAAAAAACTGTTTTTGCTTTTTCATTATGGGGTATTGTGTGTAGATTGATGAGGGAAAACATTTTTTTAAAACATTTTAGAATAAGGCTGTAACGTAACAAAATGTGGAAAAAGTCAAGGGGTCTGAATACTTCCCGAATGCACTTTATCTACCTCAATTACCTCGTACCCCTGCACATCGACTCGGTACTGGTACCCATATAACCAAGTTATCGTTACTCATTGTGTATTTATTATTGATTTTATTATTACATGTTTTACTTTTCTAGCATTTCTCTGTTTTCCATCTCCCTGCATTGCTTGGAAAGTGCCCATAAGTAAGGGAAAGGGGGATACCTAGTCAGTAGTACAACTGAATGCCTTCAACGGAAATGTGTCTTCCGCATTTAACCCAACCCCTCTGAATCAGAGAGGTGCGGGGGGCTGCCTTTAACGACAACCACGTCTTCGGCGCCCGGGGAAAAGTGGGCATTTCACTGTTTGTCAACACCTGTTGTTTACAAAGCACGTGACATATAAGATTGGATTTGATGTTGCATGCATGTATTTTTACGTAAACTGTTTACAACCACCTAAAAAAAATAGGACTCTCATTGCCATGCACACGTCACGCATACACACACAGAGAGGCTTATGAGGGAGCACAAACATGGCAAATATCATCCTGTCACACCCACGGTTGAAGATGGGCACTGCTGCACACATCAGTGTTGGCCTGAGGATATGAGAGCACCGAACATGTGTGTGGGTTGACATTGTAACTATTCAGGGTTACAATATAGGATATGTTGTTATTAATAATAATAATTGATAGCATTTATATATTTCCTTATGCTCAAAGTGCGTATATACTGTATTATTACATGTTGCTAGGAAAGTAGGTAAAATATGTGTCCCCTGAGATGTTTATAGCTGTACATTATAGGTTTTATGAGAAATATAAAAAGTTCACAAGGAGGAGATATGGACTTGAAATTGACCCCCAAAAAATATCAGATGAAGATTTAGTTGACAGAATGGTAATAGTGGGATTAATTTTCTGTTGTGTGAATATGGATAAACTGTTTGCTATGTTCTGTGACTGCGAGGGATGAACCTACAAACGCCTCACCCACCTGTCCACTGCGATTGCCAGGAGCGCGTTGGTGGACACATACAGGGACACCGTGCGTAAATAGTTGATTGAGGCGCACAGGACAAGCCCATGGTCCCATGACAGCTGCTTCACCACATAATAATCCAACAGAAACGGACAGCACACTACAGCCACCAGAATATCCGACACGGCCAAGTTAGCAATGAGGAGATTGGTGAGGTTACGGAGTTTTTTGTAGCGCGCCAGAGAGGCAATGAACAGACAGTTGCCAATGCCACAGACTAATATGATACAGACCAGGACCATGGCTATGACAATGGTGGCCACAAAAAACGCACAGCTCTGCGTTGTATCGGGTATCTCCTCCCGTGGAACTCCATAGTCCAGTTCGTAGCTGGCATTGAACGAGTCAGGACAATTCTCCGGCAGGTCTTGCGTCATGGAGAAGCTGCTGTTGTGACATTCACCCATGTTGGATTAACATATTCAACCAAGGTTAACTGCAAGGCAAATCACAACGATGTTATTTTGGTTTAATAAAAACAAATGTGAAATTCAATTGGTTTGCATTCTAGCCTGCCTACACACGGGGAAAATGCCAGTAAAAGTACAACAATTCAATCATAAACACCAACTAAACCTTTAGGGTAATGTATGTTTCCCAGGAAATATGCCCTATATGCTAAAATTATAACTACATCCATAATTTACACATAATGACTTTTTCTAACTTTGCAGTAAAAAAGTAGGAAGAAAATGATGCCTGGATTTTAATACCGCTTCCCATTCACTGCCCCCCTTTGAATGTGTGTAGAAGGTTTATCATAGGGATCTTACAATGACACAGTGGCACAACGTTTTAGGTGGCACCGTATTTTAACATCAGTGATGTAATAAATCCGTTGGGAGGGAGAAGATGATGATGTGCAACATAACATTTCTCAGATGTTGAGGAAACCAAATGTGGATGCACTGACATTTTAAAGACCACACAATCGTTTGTTCCTTCATTTGCTTGAGTTTTAAAGCATGAGGTAGGCCTATGCTGTGTTCCTCGTGTCAGACGGAATCAAAATGTTTTAGACTGATCCCAAATCCAAGGTATCTAAAATAGGTTACCAGTTGCTTTTCCATATTTATTTCATCATAATCGATCTGAATACGAAAAACATATTTGCAGACTAAATTAATTCAAATACGTAGTAGCCTATTTGATCCGTTCAATTGATATGTTCAAACTTTGAGAGTCGACAAAACTGTGAAAGTGCTAAAATAGTTGAGACCAGAGAAATATTTTATCACACTTACCAAAACTTCAGCGAGAAGTGACTTTCCTTTTCATATTAAAGCGCCGCGTATTCTATGGAAAAATAACATTGAGGCCGCGCGGATGCGCTCTTTCCATTCCTGCAAGGAGAATGGGCTCAAGTTGGAATCGGCGGTTGGGTATCATCTCCGTTGTTGTAGACTGTAACCCTCCTTTCCCCCTCTAGTGGCAATGACATGCTATTCAGTCAGTGCGCGCACCAATGCGCACTCCACTCTCCAACCACCGTGCACTGAGTGTACAAAACATTAGCAACACCATCCAATTATTGAGTTGCCCCCTTAGACGTTTTCACTTCACAATAACACTTACAGTTGACCGGGGAAGGTCTAGCAGGGCAGAAATTTGACCAACTGACTTGTTGGAAAGGTGGCATCCTATGACGGTGCCACGTTGAAAGTCACTGAGTTCTTCAGTTTGGTTCATTCTACTGCCAACGTTCGTTTATAGAGATTGCATGGCTGTATGCCCGATTTGATACACCTTTCAATAAACGGGTGTGGCAGAAATAGCCGAATCCACTAATTCGATCCACTAATTTCAAGGGATGTCCACATACTTGTGTATATATAGTGTGTTCTTGTCCTCTTCTTGGTTGATTTAGGGGGCATCTTATAGAACAAATTGAAATAAATTATTTAAATCAGTAATAACCATAGTAAGTCACATAATTAGACAACAAAATCACTCAATCATCCTAACATAATACAACATGCAATGGTCTTAATTAGCAAATAAGTGTTCAATTTCAACTTAACCATGATCATATATGTAATTTGTGTCTTTTCGGGTCTGAAGGTAAGTAAAACTGTATGAGCTAATACATTTTGTCATTACCACCACATTCTGTCCTTACCATTACAGTTCTTTATGTGCTGGTAATGAGGTGCGGTGGGAATGACATTTTCACAGTATTTGGTCATAAATAGCAGGGATTCTAGCATGCTAACTCCAGTTGAACAGCTAGCATACAATGTATCCCAAATACACATAATTAAAACATAATTTCTAAAATCTAACATCATTTGATGTAATTATAGCCAATTTGCTAATGACATACAATACAAATATTATCTCAAGTCATATTTACCTTTATTTTTCAATAATTTCCTGGCATCAAAATTGGAATTCCCCTCCATGACGTCCATGTGCTCCACTGTCACTATTCATATCCATGGTAACCAAGTACACAAACTTTTGAAAAAAAGGTTATTATCATGTAATTTGCTTGTCTTGGTAGTAATAACACAATACTTAGAAAGGACTGTGTTTTGTATTTAAAAAAAGTATCAAATGGCTTATGCACATCTAATATGTATATTAGTTTCCATTTATTATACTTTTTCAAAAACTGGTACATTAAATATTTTGTCATTATCAAGACTTTTGCACGTGTAATACATCGAAGAATGTCAAAAGTACGTGTGTGAGACAGGACAAAAACAGTGCAAAACAGTTGAAATCCAGACATGAAATCCTTTAGAAAATGACATTTTAGAAACATTTTGAAAGCTGAAAAATAAAGGTTGAGTTTATTTTAGTCTGTACTTAATGGCTGTACATTTTTTTTTTAAACGACATGAACATTTTATCTTAAAAATCGAACCCTGAGACACACGTATTTGCTAAATCGTCCATTATATAATTGTGTTAAATGGCATTTACTCATCTAGAAAGCGCTTTCAAATAACTACAAAATACTATTTTTTGTGTGTGTATTATGACCTTGGAAATAGTATATGGCAATAGAGCAGGCTACAGTTGAACAGGAACTGTCTTCAACCATATGTTTGATCAACCTTCTTGATGTGTTCACACTTCTATCTGTGAGTGACTACAGCAAGATGAGTGTTTCCCCTGACACTTCTATCTGTGAGTGAATACAGCAAGATGAGTGTTTCCCCTGGTACTCTCCTATCTGTGAGTGAATACAGCAAGATGAGTGTTTCCCCTGATACTTCTATCTGTGAGTGACTACAGCAAGATGAGTGTTTCCCCTGATACTTCTATCTGTGAGTGACTACAGCAAGATGAGTGTTTCCCCTGATACTTCTATCTGTGAGTGACTACAGCAAGATGAGTGTTTCCCCTGGTATTTGAATTGCGCTTGCGGCAGTAGAACAGTCTATAAACAACCATGGTTAGTGTCATCTGGACAAATGGACGGAATGTTCTGCATGGAATAAATCACATCCTTCATGTGCAATGAACAAAAATATAAACACAACATGCAACAATTTCAAAGATTTCACGGAGTTACAGTTCATGCAAGGAAATCTGTCAATTGATATAAATTCATTAGGCCCTAATCAATGCATTTCACATGACTGGGAATACAGATATGCCTCTGTTAGTCACAGATACAGTGGGGCAAAAAAGTATTTAGTCAGCCAACATTTGTGCAAGTTCTCCCACTTAAAAAGATGAGAGAGGCCTGTAATTTTCATCATAGGTACACTTCACTATGACAGACGAAATTAGTAAAAAAAAAAACAGAAAATCACATTGTAGGATTTTTAATGAATTTTTTGCAAATTATGGTGGAAAATAAGTATTTGGTCACCTACAAACAAGCAAGATTTCTGGCTCTCACAGACCTGTAACTTCTTCTTTAAGAGGCTCCTCTGTCCTCCACTCGTTACCTGTATTAATGGCACCTGTTTGAACTTGTTATCAGTATAAAGACACCTGTCCACAACCTCAAACAGTCACACTCCAAACTCCACTATGGCCAGACCAAAGAGCTGTCAAAGGACACCAGAAACAAATTGTAGACCTGCACCAGGCTGGGAAGACTGAATCTGCAATAGGTAAGCAGCTTGGTTTGAAGAAATCGACTGTGGGAGCAATTTATTGGAAATGGAAGACATACAAGACCACTGATAATCTCCCTCGATCTGGGGCTCCACGCAAGATCTCACCCCGTGGGGTCAAAATGATCACAAGAACGGTGAGCAAAAATCCAGAACCACACGGGGGGACCTAGTGAATGACCTGCAGAGAGCTGGGACCAAAGTAACAAAGCCTACCATCAGTAACACACTACGCCGCCAGGGACTCAAATCCTGCAGTGCCAGACGGTCCCCTGCTTAAGCCAGTACATGTCCAGGCCCGTCTGAAGTTTGCTAGAGAGCATTTGGATGATCCAGAAGAAGATTGGGAGAATGTCATATGGTCAGATGAAACCAAAATATAACTTTTTGGTAAAAACTCAACTCGTCGTGTTTGAGGGACAAAGAATGCTGAGTTGCATCCAAAGAACACCATACCTACTGTGAAGCATGGGGGTGGAAACATCATGCTTTGGGGCTGTTTTTTTGCAAAGGGACCAGATCGACTGATCTGTGTAAAGGAAAGAATAAATGGGGCCATGTATCGTGAGATTTTGAGTGAAAACCTCCTTCCATCAGCAAGGGCATTGAAGATGAAACGTGGCTGCGTCTTTCAGCATGACAATGATCCCAAAACACACCGCCCGGGCAACGAAGGAGTGGCTTCGTAAGAAGCATTTCAAGGTCCTGGAGTGGCCTAGCCAGTCTCCAGATCTCAACCCCATAGAAAATCTTTGGAGGGAGTTGAAAGTCCGTGTTGCCAGCAACAGCCCCAAACATCACTGCTCTAGAGGAGATCTGCATGGAGAAATGGGCCAAAATATCAGCAACAGTGTGTGAACCTTGTGAAGACTTACAGAAAACGTTTGACCTCTGTCATTGCAACAAAGGGTATATAACAAAGTATTGAGATAAACTTTTGTTATTGACCAAATACTTATTTTCCACCATAATTTGCAAATAAATTCATTAAAAATCCTACAATGTGATTTCTGGATTTTTTTTTCTCATTTTGTCTGTCATAGTTGAAGTGTACCTATGATGAAAATTAAGGCTCTCTCATCTTTTTAAGTGGGAGAACTTGCACAATTGGTGGCTGACTAAATACTTTTTTGCCCCACTGTACCTTTAAAAAAAAGTATGGGTGTGGATCCAGTTGTATGGTGTGACCACAATTTGCTTCATGCACACTGTCGGACACGTCGATCCAGATCATCTGAAACATGCTCTATGGGTGACATTTCTGGTGAGTATCCAGGCCATGGAGATTGGGACATTTTTTAGCGACCAGGAATTGTGCACAGATCCTTTCGACATGGGGCTGTGCGTTATCATGCTGAAACATGAGGTGATGGCGGCGGATGAATGTAACGACAATGGGCCTCAGGATCTCGTCACGGTATCTCTGTGCATTCAAATTGCCATCAATAAATGCAATTGTGTTTGTTGTCCGTAGCTTATGCTGCCCATACCATAACTCCACCGCCACCATGGGTTACACGGGGTCTGCGGTTGTGAGACCGGTTGGACATACTGCCAAATTCTCTTAAACGATGTTGGAGGCGGCTTTGGTAGAGAAATTAATATTCAATTTTCTGGCAACAGCTCTGGTGGACATTCCTGCAGTCAGCATGCCAATTGCACACTCCCTCAAAACTTGAGACATCTGTGGCATTGTGTTGTGTGACAAAACTGCACATTTAAGAGTGGCCTTTTATTGTCCCCAGCACAAGGTGCACCTGGGTAAAGATTGTGCTATTTAATCAGCTTCTTGAAATGGCACACCTGTCAGGTGGACGGATTATCTTGGCAAAGGAGAAATGCTCACTAAAAGGGATGTAAACATTTCTGGGATCTTTTATTTCGGGTCAAGAAACATGGGACCAACACCTTACATGTGTTTATATTTATAAATGACATCCGGCTTAATTTAAGTGCACGTAGCCTTAACACAAATAGATGGATCCAAAGCACAAGGGATGTGTTCTGTCTGAAGTGGAGTCTCATTCAGAGAGGTTCAAGGCCATGGTACAATGGGGGAAGGAGGGAGGTGTGTAGGGAGGATGGGGGGAGCTGGTGGTGAAAAGAGGACTATTGCTCTCTTTCTCTTCTCTCTCCTTCTCTCGCTCTCCCTTCTCTTTTTCTCTCTGCTAGGTCAGAGAACGATAAAGGAGGGTGGTGAAAAGTACATGTACTGCTCTTTTCTCTCTCCCTCTCTCCCTCTTGCTTCTCTCTCGCTTCTCTTTCTCTCTCACCTTCGCACCTTCTCTCTCTCTCCCTCTCTCAATGTAGAAGTGTTTAGAAACATATTTTATTCTTATTTACAATAAAAGTGACTCCAAAATAGCACAATACATTATTTACCATTAATTTATATTGGGCACAAAATCATCTGAAACACAACCAAAACAGATAGGAAATGCATCCAATAAGTTTGTAGAGTCACAAGCATGATGTAATCATTGTGTGCTAAGACTTTGGGTCCAAATACTAAACGTTCGACTGCTTTAATACACATACAGTATAAGTGAATTTGTCCCAGTACTTTTGTTCCCCTTAAATGGGGGGACTATGTACAAAAAGTGCTTTAATTTCTAAATGGTTCACCCGATATGGATGAAAATACCCTCAAATTAAAGCTGACAGTCTGCACTCATAGTCATTGTGTCATTTCAAATCCAAAGTATTGGAATACAGAGCTAAAACAACAAAACATTTGTCACTGTCCCAATACTTTTGGAGCTCACTGTATATACCTCTCGAATTCAATTCTTGACCTCGAAGCCAGTTCCACTGCATTTTATTCATTGTTACCTTCAAATCGGGGACTGCTTTTAGACCTGGAATACCAGGTGGGTGCAGCAATCAGGTAGAACCGAAAACCAGCAAGCTCCAGACTCCGTAGGGTAAGAGTTGAATAACTCACTCTCACACACACACACACACACACACACACACACACACAGAGAGCTCAGGCTCTGTGGTGGCGAGAAGTAACAACAGACGTACTCTTCATATTGCAGATGGCCTGTGGGTACCTTGATACAAAAATAGATTTCTGCATAAACAACAATCATCCACCGCATTCACTTTTATTGTGAACAGCTGTGTAAACCCACCATAACATTTACTTCAGAGAGAAGGCAAGAGTGTAGTAGTACATTAAAGGCCCACTGATATTTACAGCCGTTTTCGGTCATTTAAATCAGTGTTTTTTTTTTCATTTTGGTCCTGTGGACATAAAGGGATGCACATTTCTGCTTTTTCCCTAGCGCTACACAGCTGATTCAAGTGATCATCTTTTCATCAAGCTTTGATGATTTGAATCAGCTTTAATATTTCATTGTTTGCTTAATTTCTAATCCCCCTTATATCCATTGCCCCGTTTGACATAGACTTCAAACGTTGTACGTGTCTTTCCTCATGCTGAAAAAGTTTGCCTCAAGGACACAATTCTATTCCATCTTGGACATTTTGGAAAACCTTTGAAAAATGTCTCATGAACCATAATTCCAAAATAACTTGTAGGCACATGGCACATCTCTTAACTTCAAAAAGTTAAGGGATTGGTTAAGAGATGGCTGAGTTATTAATAAATAAGGAAATCAGATTTTACTTGTCCATTTAAATCCTTTGTAAATCTACTCCACAATGGCCTATCAATTTGAAACTTTTTAGGGTAATCGAAAACATGACCATGATGAAAATTGTAAAGTTTGGCATTGACATCTTAAGAGATAAGGAAACTATACAATAACCTTTTTTTTGACTAATGTTAAAAGCTTAAAATAATCACATAAAATCTTCTCATGAACTAAAGATTGCCACACTACCAGTAGATGCATATTAGTACATTCGCTAATATACTAAAACATGCAAAAAAGACATGCAAAAAAAATGAACCACAGGACCAATGGTACATGGCTTAACTTTTAGAAGAGCTAAGGGATTGGTCAAAGTTGCTGAGTTATTGACAAATATAAAATCTGATTTTAGATATCAATTTAAACCACTGTAAATCCACTGAACTGTGGCCTATCAACTTGAAACTTGGCATCACTATTATGGATGTCCCTAGAAGGAACCAGACTGGATTTGGTAATGATATCTCAAAAAACAAGGAAACTATTAACTCATTCTTTGCATGTGTAATGCTGATGCTCAAAATCATCCGCAATCATCTTCTCCTCATGAACCATATGCAGGATTCACTCAAGATTTTGAATTTAGACTTATTGCATACGTCTTTAATGGTTTTGAGAAAATAGTTGCTGCATTCAAATATGGCCGCACTTTATCTATAGATGCAGATATGCTAATGCTAAAAATACTTTACAAATTACCTTCTCATGAACCATGAGTCAGATTGACTCCAGATTTGGTATATAGACTTAATTAATTAGTCTCTAATGAATATGAGAATGATTAGTTGCTGCAATCAAAATCCGCCATACTACACCACATTTTTTTTAACCTTTATTTAACTAGGCAAGTCAGTTAAGAACAAATTCTTATTTACAATGACAGCTGAGGAACAGTGGGTTAAACCACTGCGTTGTTCAGGGGCAGAACTGCTTTGTTTAGGGGAAGAACTGCTTTGTTCAGAGGCAGAACTGCTTTGTTCAGGTGCAGAACTGCTTTGTTCAGGGGCAGAACTGCTTTGTTCAGGGGCAGAACTGCTTTGTTCAGCGGCAGAACTGCTTTGTTCAGCGGAAGAACTGCTTTGTTCAGCGGAAGAACTGCTTTGTTCAGGGGCAGAATGACAGATTTTTACCTTGTCAGCTCAAGGATTTGATCTAGCAACCTTTCAGTTACTGGCCCAATGCTCTAACCACTAGGCTACCTGCCTAATACCAAAACCAATACCAATTACCCCACCAAAGATGTTCTATATCAAACTAGGGCTGTAAGAACTTAACCAATAGACATGGGGCCATGACATTTGGTATGTAAAAC
Source organism: Salvelinus sp. IW2-2015 (assembly GCF_002910315.2). Lineage (NCBI taxonomy): Eukaryota > Metazoa > Chordata > Actinopteri > Salmoniformes > Salmonidae > Salvelinus > Salvelinus sp. IW2-2015. The sequence continues at coordinate 4,658,449 of NC_036861.1, forward strand.
TTATGTGTATGTTCTTTAGAAGCTTTGTGAATATAAAGACCAGTTGGTGGCACTACAGCTTTCATTGGCACCAGTGGCACCACAGGATACTAGAGCAATAACTTTTGATCAAGTGGACTTTGTCTCATGCAAATGAATGTGAGATTTAAATCATGCAGATGACCAATGTGAAATATCGTATTTAGTATATCTGTATAATCACATATTCTTGCCCTATTATGTGGTCTGAATGTAGTGAAAAGTGGATATTTTATTCAGGAAACTTAGAAACCGGAAATCCTACCGCTTGCGCAGTCAGCGTATTACAGCTGTGAAAGTATTTTGGAACGCTAATGTTGTTAGGTGCCTCCTAAGAAGAGGTAGGTGCAGGAGTCAGGAGCAGGAGAGCAAGGAATTCCAGTTGGCACAGTCGTTTATTATAAGTCCCAACCCACCAACAACAGATGGGGAAAATCACGAAACACACGGAGGAGAAACCTCTACTCCGGGGGGGGGGGGGGGACCCCTGTGGCGCAAACACGCACCCCTAACAGAGCTAACACAGCAAAATAAACCCGCACAAAGACTAGCAGGCAGTTAATAAACCCACCGAAATGAACTAATCAGACACAGGTGATAACAAAAACAGACAGACACAAACGAAAAGGAACAATGGATCGGTGGCAGCTACTAGGCCGGCGACGACGACCGCCGAGCACCACCCGAACAGGGAGAGGAGCCATCTTCGGTGGAAGTCGTGACAAAATGAATGTGGAGTGTACCAACTGAAATTAAATCATTTACGCAAACATATTTTGAGAAAATAAAGTCCCAGAATTCAAAGATTTCCGCAATAGACCTATACACTGACACTGAAAATATTTCACAAAACTTAACATAAACCATTAGTCACATTTACCCCAGAATTGGTACATAAACTGAATACATGAAGTAATGATATTAACCATTTAAACCCGTGGGAATTGCCCTACGGTATAAAGATAACTTTATCCCATTACTCAACAATATGAAAGCAGATCTAATTAAATGGAACAATCTTCCCATAAATCTTACAGGTACAATAAACCTCTTCAGAATAGCATGGTTCCTAAAATACCAATTACCCCACCGAAGATGTTCTATAAAACGCTATACTTGGCCATAACAGACTTTATGGGCAAATAAAACTCATAGAATAAAAAGGACATTTTTAAATCTTCCTAAGTCTGAGGGTGGTTTTAACCTTCCAGAATTGGAATTGTATGAACTCGCCACTCAAGGATTTTACTTGTGACAGTTAAATGCAATAAAGAGGAACAAAGGGTACATATTGAATTTGCGCATGCTCATCCCCAGAATCTTTTCAGGTGTCTATTTTCAGAGGATATATCAAAATTGTCACGCCCTGATCTGTTTCACCTGTCTTTGTGATTGTCTCCACCCACCTCCAGGTGTCACCCGTTTTCCCCATTATTCCCAGGGTATTTATTCCTGTGTTCTCTGTTTGTCTGTTGCAAGTTCGTCTTGTCAAGTCAACCAGCGTGGTTTTCCATGCTCCTGCTTTTTCCCCTTGTCTCTGTTTTTCTAGTCCTCCTGGTTTTGACCTTTTGCCTGCCCTGACCTTGAGCCTGCCTGCCTGACCATTCAGCCTGCCCTGACCTTGAGCCTGCCTGCCTGACCATTCAGCCTGCCCTGACCTTGAGCCAGCCTGCCTCCCTGTACCGTTTGGAACTCTGACCTGGTTAATGAGCCTTTGCTTGTCCTTCGACCAGCCTCTTGCCTGCCCCTTGTTGTTTAATAAATATCAGAGACTCTAACCATCTGCCTCCCATGTCTGCATCTGGGTCTCGCCCTGTGTCGCTATGTGAAAACATTAACAACATCATAGTTAAGAACACTATAACAATATAGAAGAAAATTAAACATATTCTACAAGAACCAATATCATTCCTTAAAAACACAAACCTATTGAACAATCCTTGGATAGCTTCTCAGAATTCTCCTATAAATTGGTCCACATGGAAAACTAAATGCATAGAAACTGTACATGACTTGGCAGTACGAAATACATTTATTTCCATGACAGAATTAAAAAGCTATTTTGGACTGACCAGTGTAGATATTTTCAAATACATGCGACTTAAGATGTTGATTTTGAAATTTTTCCGGCATCATTGTAATCTTGAGGGAATCCTATTTGAGCCAAAAAAAGGATATTCATATGATAGGTAAGATATACAAACATTTTGTGAAATAGCACAGTTACAAATAGAAATCAAGCTGGATGGACATTAGAAATAGAGGAAGAACTAAAAACAAACAAAATATAACTATTGTAATATAGATTGTGTCTGTAAAATGTGTATAAGATGTATAAACTGAAGGTAGGGTTAGCGTGTAAGGGTGGTAGGGTTAGCGTGTAATTATTAAGGTATATTCTAAAAAGGGTATGTATAAGTATGTACAGTTGAAGTCGGAAGTTTACATACACCTTAGCCAAATACATTTAAACTCAGTTTTTCACAATTCCTGACATTTAATCCTAATTAAAATTCCCTGTCTTAGGTCAGTCAGGATCACCACTCTATTTTAAGAATGTGAAATGTCAGAATAATAGTAGAGAGAATGAATTTTTTCCCCCCATGATGTCAAGCAAAGAGGCACTGAGTTTGAAGGTAGGCCTTGAAATACATCCACAGGTACACCTCCAATTGACTCAAATTATGTCAATTAGCCTATCAGAAGCTTCTAAAGCCATGACATCATTTTCTGGAATTTTCCAAGCTGTTTAAAGGCACAGTCAACTTAGTGTATGTAAACTTCTGTCCCACTGGAGTTGTGATACAGTGAATTATAAGTGAAATAATCTGTCTGTAAATAATTGTTGGAAAAATGACTTGTGTCATGCACAAAGTAGATGTCCTAACCGACTTGCCAAAACGATAGTTTGTTAACAAGAAATGTGTGCAGTGGTTGAAAAACGAGTTTTAAGTGTATGTGTATATGTGTGAATGTTTATGTATATATATATATATGGGTATGTATGTGTATGTATGTATGTATATGGATATATATTTACCCCCAAAATATATTGGGGATTAGAAATGATGCAGACAATTACATTGACTGAAACAACAATCTATCCACAATATTAAAAATGATCTACCCTTCAAAAATATATAATAATAATAATAAAATAATAAAAAAATAAAAAAAATAGATATACAAAACCTTGCAGAGAGCCTATCCAACTGACAATCTCTTACAAAAAAATATAAACTATTGGAACCAAGACTTAAAAATAACTTATATTTGCACAAGATGGAGGGAATGTTGGAACATAACAAAAAAATGACAGTTACTGAAAATGTACGCTTATCCTGTATAAACTAATGTATTATACGAAAGACAAAATTCACAAATTCTACATCACAATGGCAGAGTCGTCTTAAGTGTAAAACAATTACTCAGTGACTCAATAATCCATGCAACGTAAATGTACTTTTACGTTGCATGGATTATGCGGGCGGGTGCTGGAGATGGTGGTGTGAGCAGGTGTGTCTGGGCAGGTGTGTCTGGGCAGGTGTGCCTGGGCAGGTGTGTCTGGGCAGGTGTGCCTGGGCAGGTGTGCCTGGGCAGGTGTGTCTGGGCAGGTGTGCCTGGGCAGGTGTGCCTGGGCAGGTGTGTCTGGGCAGGTGTGATGTCGTTGATGTTTGTGTGTGTCTGTATGCTGTCGTTTGTATGTGTATGTTTTGTATGGTCAAAATAAAAAAAATCATGCATCTTAATTTGCTATATCGTTGTTGTACTGTTTTCAATAGGTCACCCAGACGATGCAGACAGGTCCCAGAACAGCCTGTTTTAATGGCGGACCATCCTGGCCTTTACCCTGACTGCCGTCTATTCATTGCAGAATGCAATGATTATCTACTGTATAGGGCAGACTTACACAGTAAGTCATACTTACTCTTAGGCCTCTGAGATGCCGTGGCACATGTTATAATCTCCAGTATAATCACTCAGTATAATCTCAAAGTCTATTTTGATGACACTGAAGAATTTTCCAATGACTTGAACTACACATTTGGAATATATAACTGTTGTTGAAAGGTTTTCATTCTTCATAAATTCTCATCGGTTATTTACATAACATAATAAACCGATTGTAAACACGATTATAATGAAAGTCAGAATCATGGCATGTAAGTATCAATACTCTATTGTTTTACAACCTCAAAGGAGGTGGAGGGAGAAAGAGAGAGAGAGAGACACAGCTACATGTGAGCTCTCACATTTTTCAACATGTTTTTTACAAAAAGATAGACTTGGAGTTGGATTTTTCAGCAGGAACATATACAGGATGCTACGCTTCACAGCATAACCTTCACTCCAGATCAAAACTCCAAACCTACTACCTAATTTTGGACAAATTTACCTGGAAGGATTAATACACCATCCAACCTGGAACTGAGACAGACCAGATACAACTTCAATTAGCACTGAGGTGTGAAGTAAGAGTTTTTAAAATTATTTATTTAACTACGCAGGTCAGTTAAGAGCAAATTTATATTTTCAATGACAGCCTAGGAACAGTGGGTTAACTGCCTTGTTCAGGGGCAGAACAGATTTTTACTTTGTCAGCTCAGGGATTTGATCTTGCAACCTTTCAGGTACTAGTCCAACGCTCTAACCACTAGGCTACCTGCCGCCCCAGGTGTTTGAAAGCTTTCAGCCCAACAAACGGCACCCAAATCCAGAGGCCTTGAAGCCCCCTCCTGCTGTTCAGAGACCATCCACTGGCATTTTCTACAAGAAATCTGCCTCCAGAAATGAAAGCTTCTCCCAAGTTGGTGTGACACCTACTCCCGTTGCCTGCTGCGCTGCTGTTTGGATTTCACCGTCTACCATGTTTGTCTCCCCCTGTCTGGTACAGGTACCCCCACCACACTCCACACTCCCCCCTCTTTCCCGAGCTTTCACTCGTCTCCAGCTCACAGGCACTATTAGGGCGAGTGACTCTGAACTTACAATGGTTAGACCCAAGTCGTTATATATATTTTTTTCTTGTGCAAGTTATATATTTTTTCTTGTACATTTTGCGATTTTGCTCTTTGCCTCATGACTCCTGCCTGCTTTGTTGACTATGAACTTTCTTCTTTACCCCAACCGTGGGACAGACTATGTTTGTTCCCACACTCACGATTGTGACTCTCTATTGGTTACACAGACTTTTGGCCTCCCATCCTATTCTAACCACCTCTCGCCGGCTTTGTATTCATGTTACCTGATGAAATTGCTGTATAATATGATCTTGTTGCCATCTAATGCACATTCAGATGTCATAAATCAGCACTGCAGAGCTCTCCCTGTCCTCTGCCGTGCCTTGGTTGTATTACTCTTGATGATATCTGGAAATGTGCATGTACACCCTGGCCCATCTAGTGTTGCTAGCCCCAATTCTGACTTGTGCTCTGATATCTGTTTCACGGATTTCTTCTCTCGTAAAAGCCTGGGTTTTCTGCATGTTAACACTAGAAGCTTATTACCTAAAATGTATCAATTGAAAGTGTGGGTTCACAGCTCKAATCCAGATGTGTTGGTCATTACTGAGACATGGTTAAGAAATAGTGTTTTGAATACTGATGTTAATCTTTCTGGTTATGACCTTTTTAGGCAAGACAGATCTTCCAAAGGTGGGGGAGTGGCAATCATTACCAAGGATCACCTTAAGTGCTCGGTTGTCTCCACTAAGTCTTTCCCCAAACAATTGGATTTTCTCGTTTTAAAGTGTCTACCCAGATTATTTGCACCTGATGTTTTGAGTTTGCATACCAATATTACATTTTGCATAACATAAGCCTGAAATGTAAGAAATACTCAGCTGGCCTTTCCCCAGATTTTGTCTTAAACGCTCTACAACAAAGCTTTCTCTGCCCTTAACCTTGTTCTGAACACCTCCAAAACAAAGGTAATGTGGCTTGGTAAGAAGAATGCCCCTCTCCCCACAGGTGTGATTACTACCTCTGAGGGTTTAGAGCTTGCGGTAGTTACCTCATACAAGTACTTGGGAGTATGGCTAGATGGTACACTGTCCTTCTCTCAGCATATATCAAAGCTGCAGGCTAAAGTTAAATCCAGACTTGGTTTCCTCTGTCATAATCACTCCTCTTTCACCCCAGTTGCCAAACTAACCCTGATTCAGATGACCATCCTAACCATGCTAGATTACGGAGACATAATTTATAGATCGGAAGGTAAGGGTGCTCTCGAGCGGCTAGATGTTCTTTACCATTCGGCCATCAGATTTGCCACCAATGCTCCTTATAGGACACATCACTGCACTCTATACTCTTCTGTAAACTGGTCATCTCTGTATACCCGTCGCAAGACACAATGGTTGATGCTTATTTATGAAACCCTCTTAGGCCTCACTCCCCCTTACCTGAGATATCTACTGCAGCCCTCATCCTCCACATACAACACCCGTTCTGCCAGTCACATTCTGTTAAAGGTCCCCAAAGCACACACATCCCTGGGTCGCTCGTCTTTTCAGTTCATCTAGCAACTGGAACGAGCTGCAACAAACACTCAAACTGGACAGTTTTATCTCAATCTCTTAATTCAAAGACTCAATCATGGACACTCTTACTGACAGTTGTGGCTGCTTTGCGTGATGTATTGTTGTCTCTACCTTCTTGCCCTTTGTGCTGTTGTCTGTGCCCAATAATGTTTGTACCCTGTTTTGTGCTCCTACCATGTTGTGCTGCTGCCATGTTGTGTTGCTACCATGTTGTTTTCATGTTGTGTTGCTACCATGCTGTGTTGCCATGTGTTGCTGCCATGCTATGTTGTTGTCTTAGGTCTCTCTTTATGTACTGTTGTGTTGTATCTCTTGTCGTGATATGTGTTTTGTCCTATATTTTTTATATAATTTATTTTTATTTTTAATCCCAGCCCCCGTCCATGCAGGAGGCCTTTTGCCTTTTTGGTAGGCCGTCATTGTAAATAAGAATTTGTTCTTAACTGACTTGCCTAGTCAAATTCTGGAAGGCTGTGAGAGGAAAAAGATCATGGTGAAAGTAATAGGGTGTTAGCTAAACATAATCGGATAGGAGGTATAATGCAGCAACAGAGAAGTCATTGATGGTATAAAGTACAAAAAAGTAGTGTTTTTTCTTTACATTGTCATCACCAGCTACTCGAACACTGACTTTACTATACCCAACTGTAATCTCATCCCCTGACAGGAAAAGTGGAAGTTACACTATTACACACCAAGAACTTGTTTGGCGGAATCTGTTGCGATATGTAATGGTTGGGGTGAAAATCTACCAGAGAATATATCTCTAGGATGGTTGGTGACCACTGTCTCTACACACACTACTAATGTGTCTTCAAATAGTCATACAGTCAAACACAGATAGATGTAGGCCCTACCTATTGACAATTCCTACTAATTGGTTATAGGGCACGGTTTAACCACTACACTCTGAAAAAAAGTAATAGGACAGGGGTGATGTGCTGCCAGGACTTGGTGTGGGTGAGAAGTTGGGTTGCAGAGTTTTGGAACCATTTGGAGTTTCAATTATGCTATTTAGGCCTACATTGCATTTGCAAATTCATCAACAGCTATTATTTCAATTCAATCCTGGATTCAACAAAAAATAGACAGGACATATAGGCTTGGTTTCAAGCTCTGGTTGATTTGAAATGTAATGATATTTAATGAATCATTAGTTAATAATTTAGTTAATAATTGATATGTTGGTGTCACGTCTCATCTCAACCAAACATCAAAGTTAAAGAATATGACTAAATACATTTACATTTAAGTCATTTAGCAGACGCTCTTATCCAGAGCGACTTACAAATTGGTGCATTCACCTTATGATATCCAGTGGAACAACCACTTTACAATAGTGCATCTAACTCTTTTAAGGGGGGAGCAGCGCCGGGGGTTAGAAGGATTACTTTATTATCCTTAGGTATTCCTTAAAGAGTGGGGGTTTCAGGTGTCTCGGAAGGTGGTGATTGAACTCGCTGACCTGGCGTCGTGAGGGAGTTTGTTCCCATTGGGGTGCCAGAGCAGCGAACAGTTTGACCTGGGCTGGCGGGAACTGTACTTCCTCAGAGGTAGGGAGGCGAGAGGCCAGAGGTGGATGAACGCAGTGCCCTTGTTTGGGTGTAGGGCTGATCAGCCTGAAGGTACGGAGGTGCCGTTCCCTCACAGCTCCGTAGGCAAGCAATGGTCTTGTAGCGGATGCGAGCTTACCTGGAAGCCAGTGAGAGAGCGGAGGAGCGGGGTGACGTGAGAGAACTTGGAAAGTTGAACACCAGACGGGCTGCGGCGTTCTGGATGAGTTGTAGGGTTTAATGGCAGGCAGGGAGCCCAGCAACAGCGAGTTGCAGTAATCCAGACGGAGATGACAGGCCTGGATTAGGACCTGCGCCGCTTCCTGCGTGAGAGAGGGTCGTACTCTGCGAATGTTGTAGAGCATGAACCTACGGGAACGGGTCACGCCTTGATGTTAGTTGAGACGACAGGGTGTTGTCCAGGATCACGCCAAGGTTCTTAGCACTCTGGGAGGAGGACACAATGGAGTTGTCAACGTGATGGCGAGATCATGGAACGGGCAGTCCTTCCCGGGAGGAAGAGCAGCTCCGTTTGCCGGGTTCAGCTTGAGGTGGTGATCCGCTCACATACACATGTATGTCTGCCAGACATGCAGAGATGCGATTCACCACCTGGTTATCAGAGAGGGGAAAGGAGAAGAATCTCAATTGTGTGTCGTCTGCATAGCAATTAATCAGCGTAGACCATGATAGGAGTGTATGTAACAGCCTAACGTGAGGACTATGGTGTATAGACTGAGAATGGGGAGAGGGCCTAAGACACGAGCCCTGGGGGACCCAGTCGTGAGAGCACGTGGTGCGGAGACAGATTTCTCGCCACGCCCTAGGATAGGAGGAATGTCATGGTAGGACAGGCATCCATAGGAGTGGGCCGCATCACCGGACGCATGCCAAGCTCGGAGAGGGTGAGAGGAGGATCTGATGGCGTTCACAGTATCAAAGGCCGCGATAGGTCTAGAAGATGAGAGAGAAAGAGAGAGAGTTAGCTTTAGCAGTGGGAGGGGCGCCTCTCGTGACACACGAGAAGAGGCAGTCTCAGTTGAATGACTAGTCTGAAACCTGACTGATTTGGATCAAGAAGGTCATTCTGAGGAGATAGCAGGAGAGCTGGCCAAGGAGGCACTTCAAGAGTTTTCGCGAGAGAAAAGAAGAAGGGATCTGGTCTGTAGTTGTTGACATCGGAGGGATCGAGTGTAGGTTTTTTCAGAAGGAGGGGTGCAATCTCTCTGCCTCTGGAAGACGGAAGGGACGTAGCCAGCCGGTCAAGGATGAGTTGATGAGCGAGGTGAGGTAAGGGAGAAGGTCTCGAAATGGTCTGGAGAAGAGAGGAGGGGAATAGGGTCAAGCGGTTACAGGACATGGTGTCGAACAGGGATACAAGTCTCACACGTTCAGGACACAAACCGTACCTGGAACAGCAGTTGAATCGCAGTCAGAGATTTTCAATTACTAGGAAGGAGAGAGGAGGAGAAAGCACGGTCCAAAGCCACAGGAGGCATAGTGAGCAGAACCACGGTGTCGTGTTGACTTAGCAAACCGAGGATCGGATATTCGCTCGACCTTCTTTTCAAAGGTGACGAAGTCATCAGCAGAGAGGGAGGAGGGGGAGGAGGGGGGAGGAGGATTCAGGAGGGAGGAGAGGTGGCAAAGCGCTTCCTAGGGTTAGAGGCAGATGCTTGGAATTTAGAGTGGTAGAAAATTGGCTTTAGCACAGACGAGGACAGAAGAGGAGAAAGTGATAGAGAGAGGAGTGAAACGGATGCCAGGTCGCAGGGAGGCGAGTTATTTCTCCATTCTCGCGTGGCTCCTGCCCGGAGCCCTGTTTGTGAGCATCATGCAATGACGTCCGTCCCAGCGAGCAGGCGGAGGGGGACGAGCCGGCTGAGAGAGATAGGGAGCACATAGAGAGTCAAGGTAAGCATGACAAAGGGAGGAGACGGAGGGTTGAGGAGGCAGAATTCAGGAGATAGGTTGGACGAAGGTTTGAGCAGAGGAAGACATGATGAGGATGGAGGAAGAGGGAAACGTAAGCCGGGGAGAGAGAGAGCGAGGTTGGGACGGCGCGATACCATCCGAGTAGGGGCAGTGTGGGAAGTGTTGGATGAGAGCGAGAGGGAAAAGGATACAGGTACAGTGGTCGAGACTTGGAGGGGAGTTGCAATGAGATTAGGTTGAGATAGATACAGCCATGTGGAGAATTGAACAGGTCAACGCGCTATTTTGTGCTTGTGAGTAGGGGGGGAAGGTGAGAGGGTGAGGTCAAAAGAGGAGAGGAGTGGAAAGAAGGAGGCAGAGAGGAATGAGTCAAAGGTAGACATGGGGAGGTTAAAGTCACCCAGAACTGTGAGAGGTGAGCCATCCTCAGGAAAGGAACTTATCAGGGCGTCAAGCTCATTGATGAACTCTCCAAGGGAGCCTGGAGGGCGATAAATTATAAGGATGTTAAGCAGGTATTTGTGTTGATCTGCTCTACTTTGTTAGTGTTGGTGTCAATATTGTTATATTTCAGTCTTCTGTGATATATAAAGTGTAATATTGAGAGACTACCAAGAAACACTCTGTGTGACCCTGATTTAGTCAACTGGAGTAAAAGGTTCAATAGCAATGACTGACACCCAATAGTTTAAGGATACTGAGCGCTAACACTAGCTCAGTAGCATTCTCCAACCCCTATCTTATTTATTTTACTAGGCAAGTCAGTTAAGAACAAATTCTTATTTGGAACAGTGGATTAACTGCATTGTTCAGGGGCAGAACAACAGATTTGTACCTTGTCAGCTCGGGGATTTGATTTTGCAACCTTGCGGTTACTAGTCCAACACTCTAACCACTAGGCTACGCGGCCACCCTAATGGTGAGGGACACTAGCTAGTTAGCTACTAGATAGCTACCACTAACCACGCACAAACCTGCAGCTCACTCTGCTGCTGCATTTTGACTTTTTGGCTGTTCAGCCCTCTCCAACTCATTCACGGCTGCCTGCTTGTGCTCAACCTGATAGCTTTTTTGACTGACTGAGTGACAGGTGTTTTGCTGAGTGATGAATTTTACATGTAACTGGTTCTGTAGGGGTGGCAGAGGAGTCAAGGGATGTAGGCGGTCCACTGCTTTGAAATCTTGATCAATCACAGCAGGCACTGCTTCACTCCAGGGGCTTCATGCAGTGCCTGATCCTGCCTATTGCAGTGTTCATTTCTGTCATTAAGTTTGAGTCAAACATTGCTTTTTTAAACACTGCATAGCGCAAGTGATGTCTGGTTTATGGAAACTATATATTTTTATTGGACCATCAAAAGGTTCAGGCCTGGACCAAAAACAGGCCTAATGACACCACTGTATGAAGATACTGTAGGCATAAAGTTGTTTGGTGTAAATAAAAACATGTCAGTTTGTCACTTTCACAAAGTTGGAGTAATAACATGTTCAACAAGATGGTAATTGTACATTAAGTACAATTGGTGGGACTTGCTTTGACTCTTTAAAAGTATTTGTATGATAGTTGAAGCAGTTATTTAGTCAAATAATTGGTCTGATTACTTTGATAGACCACACTATCAACCTTGTTACTTTGGATTGTGGGGCAGTGTAACGATCGTCTGTTGAATTAGGTGTGGACCAAAGTGCAGCGTGGTAAGTGTTCATGTTTTTTTTTATTTTTTAAACAGAACACTAAACAAAATAACAAAGAGAATGAACGAAAACGAAACAGTCCTGTCAGGTGCAGAAACACAAAACAGAAAACAACTACCCACAAAACACAGGTGGGAAAAGGCTACGTAAGTATGGTTCTCAATCAGAGACAACGATAGACAGCTGCCTCTGATTGAGAACCACACCCGGCCAAACACATAGAACACAAAACATAGAATGCCCACCCCAACTCACGCCCTGACCAAACCAAAATAGAGACGTAAAAAGGATCTCTAAGGTCAGGGCGTGACAGGCAGTTAGATCACATATTTCACTACTAGAATACCTCAGTATATGCAAACTGTAATAATAGAGTACAGAAGACAAGGATGCATTACTGAAGTTTTAAATCAATTTAAAAAACGTTATTTTATCACAACATATTTGGAAGTCAGGAGGAAGTTCATGAAGTCCTCTCTGGGCAGGAGGTGGATCAGTGGGAAGAGAGACACACTGTCTGGAAAGGGGGAACCCCTTCCTTCGGAGCACCTCTGCCCCCAGGGGTGGGGGCATCAATCAACAGAGCATAGCATACATCTCAGTTTCATTATTTGAAATGCAATTGTTGTTTACTTTTTGTCTAAATAGTTGGGAAAGTGGTCAAAATGGCAGTTGTTTATAAAAGTTGATACAACAGAGCTGTACAAGATATTTATGTTTAAATTTCAGATTTGAATAGCAGAGAAGTAGACCAATATATCTTACACTAAGTTTTTGTCTAACTTGTTGAGAAAGTGGTCAAAGCAGCTAATTTGTTTCAAAAGCTACATTGTTTACAATGAATGTTGGAAGTCATGATGTCACAATGGGGAGCTTCAGAATGTAGAAAAAAGTCCCATTAAAGTAAATGAAGATGGACAACTAGAAAGACAAAACAATTCATAGTTTAAAAAGTATAAAAGATATCAAAAAGTTAAATGTAAGCACACTATTCCAGACCGTTCTACACGTTTTAAAGTGTTTTTTTTTTTTACTTCGCAAGTCCCACTTAATAATAAGAAGGAGTATAGCAAAGATTTAAAGTCAAATTTTTGCTTCCCAAGTCCCACCTAATAAGAAGAAGTATGAGGAAGATTTAAAGTCAGACTTTTACTTCAGAAGTCCCATCTAATAAAAAGTCAGTAAGTATTACTAAAATTGAAAGTTGGGATGTTTACTTTGCAAGTCCCACCTAACAACTAAATAAGACATTGCTTCAAATTTAGGTTGTGCCTTCAGATTTCTAGAAAATTAAGAACTAACAAAGATTTGTTCCGTTTTCTCATTGACTTCTAAAACCCCAAACCCTGGTCTGCTTGGTCTACTTTGTAAGCGCTCCCGGAAGTCTCGCAATGCTGCACCTCTGGGTTTAGAAACTCTGGGACTACAAGTTGGTGCGCAATATGCTAGCTATCTGGCCATCCAGAATCACCACAACACACAGCCTTCTGTCCCATTGACGCGCACGCATCGTTTTCGTGACGTTCTCAGCTAACCCATCTATTGAAAAACATTTATTTTCATTGTCAGTAAGGTGGGAACAGTGGTTATGTGATACAATGACCTTAGTGGAAAACTATCCAATACAGCTGTTCTACACTTAAGACCTTTCAAATATGTTTAAAAAAAATCCCTTTAAATATTGTGTTAATGAAACCTCTGATTGTCAATTCACACCAAGCCAGATTGAGTCCTTTTTTAAAGATCTAAGAACCCCTTTTTCTCTCAACTGAGGAAGCCAGCTTGCTGGGAGCCCAATTCTCTCTCAATGAACTCAAAAGGGCATTGGAATACATGAATAAAGGCAAATCACCTGGTTGGGACAGTATTATTCCAGAGATGTATTAAAAAAGGATTTAAATACAGCACTAATTTTGCTTCATAAAAAAAAAGGTAAGGACACCACCCAGTTTTCTCACTATCATCCCCTATCGTTGATATACACAGATATGAAACAATTTTTTTTTTTATTGTCATGCCGTCTCAAAATGTACTTACCCAAATTAGTACATGTAGACCAAAGTGTGTTTGTTAAAAAACAATTATCCTTAGATAACCTCCGTCATCTATTACATATCTTCCATTCTTCATCAAAAACCAAAGGTCATTGGGTAGTTCTATCTCTCGACGCAGAAAAAGCTTTGATAGACTAAAATGGTCGTATCTGTGGTCGGTTTTGGAACATATGGGACTTACCTCCAATTTCATTCATATGATTAAAATACTATATGCCAATCCCTCAGCCATAGTAATAACAGGGAATACCAGCTCTGTTCCATTCAGAATAACTAGAAGTAGCAGGCAAGGTGATCTTATCTCACCTCTGCTATTTTTATTGTCTATGGAGCCCCTGGCCCAGGCAAATCGACAATTGAAACAAATTACACCAATATCTCTCAATTCTACGGATCACATAATCCCATTTTACGCCGACTATATCTTACTTTATCTTGACAATGTATCTCAATCCCTCCCAAACACTTTGAAGATCATAGACAAATTCCACTCCATCTCAGGTTATAAAATAATTCTAACAAAAATCTGCCTCTTAAAACCCAGATGGTGGACTCCATCTCTACTTATGGAATCCCAATCGTTTCCCATTTCATATATGGGAATATATATTTTCTGTCAAGGGATGACGCTGGAGAGGAGAAGCAAGTATGGGGAGTCAAACATTTAATAGGGAACGGACATTGAACGAGACAGGAACAGCGTCAGCACACGGGTAACACAGACAAATACAATCAATGCAGCAGCGGGGAACAGAGCTGGGAAACTGACAAATATAGGGGAGGAAATAAACAGGTGATTGAGTGAGTCCAGGTGAGTCCAATATCACTGATGAGCGTGACGAGGGAAGGCAGGTGTGCATAATGCAGGGCAGCCTGGCGCCCTCGAGCACCAGGGGGGAAGAGCGGGAACAGGCGTGACATTTTAAAACCATTGCCAGAAACTTTAACGAACGCTCAAATGAATTTAATCTGACCTCATTAGATAGACTAACATCCCAGTTGCTTTAACCGGCAGAATGTCTATTGTCAAAAGTAATATATTGCCCTGCTGAATTTCTGTACTTCAATGTTTCCCTTGTCTTCCCCTTCTGGCTATTGGAATAAAATCCATAGTGTGGTTTTGAAATGTATATGGCACTAGCATTTTGTCCCTTCCTAAATTGGTTTAGACATCATTCTTCTGCCCCCTGGCTGAGTATAGAGATACATATGGTGTCTCATATTGCCCTGGAAGAGGTGGATGTCGTACAGTGCCTTCGGAAAGTATTTAGACCCCTTGACTTTTTCCACATTTTGTTACGTTACAGCCTTATTCTAAAAAAAATGTTTGAATTCCTCATCAATCTACACACAATACCCCATAATGACAAAGTGAAAACAGGTTTTTATAAATTTTGCAAATTTATTACAAATAAAATACAGAAATACCTTATTTACATAAGTGTTCAGACACTTTGCTATGAGACTTGAAATTGAGCTCAGGTGCATCCTGTTTCCATTAATCATCGTTGAGATATTTCTGCAACTTGATTGGACTCCACCTGTGGTAAATGCAAATTGATTGGACATGATTTGGAAAGGCACACCCCTGTCTATATAAGGTCCCACCGTTGACAGGGCATGTCAGAGCAAAAACCAAGCCATGAGGTCAAAGGAATTGTCCATAGAGCTCCGAGACAGGATTATGTCGATGCAGAGATCTGGGGAAGGGTACCAAAAAATTTCTGCAGCATTGGAGGTCCTCAAGAACACATTGGCCTCCAACATTCTTAAATGGAAGAAGTTTGGAACCACCAAGACTCTTCCAAGAGCTGGATGCCCGGCCAAACTCAACAATCTGGGGAGAATTGCCTTGGTCAGGGAGGTGACCAAGAACCCGATGGTCACTCTGACAGAGCTCCAGAGTTCCTCTGAGGAGATGGGAGAACCTTCCAGAAGGACAACCATCTCTGCAGCACTCCAGCAATTAGGCCTTTTTGGTAGAGTGGCCACTCCTCAGTATAAGACAGTCTGCCTGGAGTTTGCCAAAATACACATAAAGACTCTCAGACCATGAGAAACAAAATTCTCTGGTCTGATGAAACCAAGATTGAACTCTTTGGCCTGAATGCCAAGCGTCACGTCTGGAGGAAACCTGGCACCATCGCTGAAGAATGGTGGTGGCAGCATCATGTTTTTCAGCGGCAGAAACTAGGAGACTAGTAAGGATCGTGGGAAAGATGAACGGCGCAAAGTACAGAGAGATCCTTGATGAAAACCTGCTCCAGAGCACTCAGGACCTCAGACTGGGGCGAAGGTTCACCTTCCAACAGGACAATGACCCTAAGCACACAGCCAAGACAATAGAGGAGTGGCTTCAGGACAAGTCCCTGAATGTCCTTGAGTGGCCCAGCCAGAGACCGGACTTTAACCCGATCTAACATTTCTGGAGAGACCTGAAAATAGCTGTGCACCAATGCTCCCCATCCAACATAACATAGCTTGAGGGGATCTGCAGAGAAGAATGGGAGAAATCACAAAGCTCTTTACATTGAGAGCAATCATTAAAATAAAAAAGCTTTAATAAAGGCCTAAAAACAAATTAAAAGATAGCTAGCGGTCTAGTACTATACAATATACACAAAATAATAAGGGAGGTGACAAGGACAAAACAATAAAACTTGAAAATAATGTATAAGACCAACAACAGATACCACAACGTAGATCACATTTAGCGAAAGCCAGTTTGAAGAAGTGTTTATTGAGCTCAGACTTAAAGTCAGTGGTGGTCTGGGGCACGCAGGGGTGGGGAGACAGCAGAATGCTCGGTCACCCATTGTTTTTAGGCGTGTCTTTAAGTGAACGTGAAGACTGTTTGGGGCTGAGGAGTTCACTGGGGTATTGGGGACCAGAAGCATTCAGGGTTTTGAAGACTAACAGGAGGTTTTTGAAGTTGATTCTGTATTGGATGGGTAGTCAGTGGAGAGAGGCTAGAATGCGGGTGATATGGGCAGATCTCCAGGTTCCTGTGAGGACACTGGCAGCTCTATTCTGCACAAGCTGCAGCCTGTGGATGCTTTTTTAAGGGGAGACCACCATGGAAGTCATTGCAGTAATCGAGTCGGGAGAGTTTGTATGAACTCTAGCTAGCCAGTAACATTTGTAACATCTACAGCAAGTGATATCTGTATCAATTCTACTCTTGGGAACTTTTGAAGAAAATAGCTACCATTATGAATTTGCAGAAAAATTGCATTCACACTGTCAAATTTGAATACGAGTAAAATCCAAATACAGATTAAAGAAGGAAGTAACTCCAGAAATAGTTTGGTCTTCCTGCCAACAGGAATGAAATATCAATATGACCGGGCAGGGCCAGCAGTAGTGTAGGAGGATATATACAAATAACATAGGAACAGTAATTGTTCTATTATAGTCAGATTGCCTTGTAACGTAATGTGATGGGCCAAACCCTCCATCCCACCTAAACAGGCTGAAATTACAGGCATTTTTTCTTCTTCAAATATGTGTGTTATTTCAACCTCATAGTGTGGAAATATCATTTAACAATATATATGTTTTTAACTGCATTGCCCCTGTAATGATTTTTGGAAAGTGTTCGCGTTCAGTATAAACAATAAATAAAATTAACAACTTATTTCTTATGGCACCCTATTATGTAAAAAGTGCACTACTTTTGACTGGAGCCCTAGTCAAAAGAAAGGCACTAAATATGAGAATAGGGTGCCATTTGGGACATGGCCATACAGTATGATCTTCATGAAAATGATCTTAAACCAGTTGGACCATTTACCAGATTCCCCCTCATGGAAAATGTGTCCTATCTTCGAGGCACTTAGCACAGCATGCGACAATCAAAAGCAGTAAACATCTGGACTCATGTCATGATGCCATCCCGTTTAATAAATCTTTGGGAGATAAATCTGTTTCTCATTTTACCCCTCTCTCTCCATAGCTCCAGGCAGCATACACAACTTGATGACATCAAACGTATAATTATTAATCGGGAAATTGCTGAACCCATTGTCTGCACTAGCTTTCATCAAACATTTGATCAATATGTTGCGTTCTGACTATAAATTCGTAGACCACATTGACGTGCCTGTTGAGATGCTGAAGTGTTACGAAGGCACGCAGACAGCGCTAGATCCGAATCGTCTGAATGAACGGTGGTGAATTGCTGGGAATGCTGATCAAAAGAGCTTTCTACTAACCTCCAATTCAAATTTAGGAAGTCAATCCAGCCACTTTTAAAGTATTGTTTTGGGCTAATGACTGCAGGAGAGCCCAGATGTTTCACCCAACAACAGAACTGGTTAAAGGGGTTTCTGAAATTTAAACTGAGCTGTAATAACTGTATTCAGACTGTTAGCATATGACTGGGATGGGAACTATGACAATTTACCCACTTGATCACTGGACCAATGATTAGTCTCCCCCAATTATGTGAATTTGCAGAGAAAACAATTGCACGTTTATATGTTTTCAGAGAGTACGGATGTCGTGACACTACATTTTTACATGTTATTGGGCTTGAATCGACAATCACCGTCTGTCCTTTTGGGGCCTTCAGGACCAGGGGTAGAAACTTGGAACATGTCAAAGGAAGCATCTTAGGCACCACAGTTACACAAAAGGTCTTTATTACTGTGCCATACAAAATAGAGAGACGATGTTTAGAGGATTCTCTTCACGCTCCACCTCACAGCGACTGCACAGAAGTCAGTCAAAAGAACAAACAACAAAAACTCCTGGGAGATTCCACAGCCGATACAAAAAACTAAGTAAAAATCAAGGGGTCCAACCCATCTCTAACCCAGAGTCCAATGTGTGTTCCCTGTCCAGTGACGTCATTCTTGGGAACTACTTCTTGGCATAAGTGATCTTCATGGCGCATTGGGCCGTAATCCGGAAGCCCTGCAGTGCATCTTTGGCCACTCCCGCCTGGCCCTCGCTCTCAAACTCTACAAAGGAGATGTCGTGTTTGCCAGGGACAAGTCGCACCTCTTTGAATCCAGGGAATCTATGAGGAAAAAGAGAAATCATGGGTGTATTGAGAGAGGTGAAATGTTCAGAAATCAGAAATGGAATGAATAGAGCTGCCATGATCTCCCTCTTCTACATGGTAGATAAGCAGGTTTGTTCTACACAATGCATTTCTATCTGAACGTTCTGTAGCTTTGCACCCTCTTGAACAGAGCCCCAGTTGCCATTCTGCAAAATATCATATATCAAAGACTTCAACACCTGGCAATGGTGAAGTCTGAATGATATAAAGCAGAGGTTCTTAAAACTTTTTCATCTCCAAGACCCAAATGAGAAGTTGACCGTCCTCCTGCGACCCAAATCGTCCTCCAACGACCCAAATTAAGAAGAAATAGTGTGTGATTATACGTGTATTCTCATAACACACAACCCACCTTTATCACATGCCCAGGGCTCCTACCCACATTTCAAGAAACCCTGATATAAAGCTACTGCTGTATATTTCACAAGTTCATGAGCCAGACTCAATAACAATTGCTGCCGAAGAATGAACGCAAATCAGGCATCTAGGCGAGTTCCCTCATTTGACAACGAGATCATTCAATACTCACTGATTGAACAGCATGGAGAGCATCATTTCATTCGTTTCCTCTGGCAGGTTATTAAGGAACAAAATGTAGTTGGGTGGATTGTCCGGAACCTAAAAAGACAAAGAAATCAGTCTAATTGTCACATAAAACCCTCCCATGGAACATTTTTGCAGCTTGGTCAATAAGCAGACCAGACTATCTGTAGCACTCCAACAGTTAATCCAAACAGGGCATATCAAAACAGTAAAAGACTCCTTAAGCAGTGGGAGCAGAGATTTCTTTGCAAGAATACAAGTCATTTCAACATTGCGCTTATTACGAGAGTCCATCATCACTAGTGATTTAGTCAGTCACTCAACTCACAAGGGACATTTGCCGAGTAAACGCAACCCCATACACATCTCAATGGAGTTGAGTTGCGTGTCGGCGGTGTACCCCCTATTACAGTCGGTGTCAGTCGATACTTGAAAAAAATTGCATTCTTTACTGTGTAGCTTGTGCCTATGTTTCTCCTGTGTAACTACGTTATTTTATTTGGGTGGCGCAAACCGGATAAAAAAAAAAAATGTAATCAGCGTTTTACGCGACCGCCGCCCAGGGAGCCGTTGTCTGTTAACGGAGAAGGCGTAGCCACGTCACTGCACGGCAGATTCTTTTTTGGGGGGGGCGGGGGATGCATAGAATGTGATTACTTATCAAAAACTAAGGATTCCAACTCTATAACAATCAGGACAAGCATTAGCATTACATCATTTATAGAAGTATCACGTGGTAGCACATGTTCGAAGTCACTAGCTTCACATTCTATTGGAAAACAGTGGATTACACAGAGCAACTTGACAGACGTCACATCAAATTGTATCTTTTATCAAACACTACAGATGGCAGCAACCAAAGAAAATAACAGATACACAGGACAAACGGTTTACTCAGCAAACGGAAAATGAACAAGTTCACTTAACATTCTAGGTTATAACTCTTGATAGGGCTAGAAAGGCTTACCTGCATGGTTGTTGGAGCATTGCTTGTGTTGGCTGATCCCTGTTAATAGAAAAGATAAACAAGTTATGAAAATAGCGTTGTAGTACAATTACGGACTACATTCAAAGGTGTACAGGATGACTAGGGTAGGCAACTAGATTCAGCCTCCGGACAAATTTTGTCAAGAGCGGATGGCCGGGGGCCAGAGCATAATTATAATAATCTAAGTTGTGCCTTCTATTTCATTTTGCACCGTCTCTACGCAGACTCACAGGACTCTACACACTCCTTTTTATTTTACCTTTATTTAACTAGGCAAGTCAGTTAAGAACAAATTCTTATTTACAACGGACGGCCTAGGAACAGGGGCAGAATGACAGATTTTTACTTTGTCCGCTCGGGGATTCGATCTAGCAACCTTTCGGTTACTGGCCCAACGCTCTAACCACTAAGCTACCTGCCGCCACTCATGCACCATGACACTCGAACACACACACTTCATTTGTTCACACATATAACATGTACACGCATCTATACTGACACACGTACTCGCATAATCATCATATACACTGCTGCTACTCTATTTATCATATATCCTGACGCCTAGTCACCTTACCCCTAAACACATCTACTACCCATCGCTCCAGTATCCCTGCACATTGTAAATATGGTATTGGAACTGACCCTGTAAATAGCTTACTTACTTTCTTGTGTTCTTCTTATTTCTGTTTTTGTTCTACCGTATGTTATTTTTAGTACTACATTGATATTGATTACTGCATTGTTGGGTTTAGAGCTGGCAAGAAAGGCATTTCACTGTACTTGTGCACGTGACATTAAAACATGAAAAATGTCATGCATTGAGACACGATCACATACAGTCGAAGTCAGAAGTTTACATACACCTTAGCCAAATGCATTTAAACTCAGTTACACAATTCCTGACATTTTATCAGAGTAA
Source organism: Salvelinus sp. IW2-2015 (assembly GCF_002910315.2). Lineage (NCBI taxonomy): Eukaryota > Metazoa > Chordata > Actinopteri > Salmoniformes > Salmonidae > Salvelinus > Salvelinus sp. IW2-2015. Next base: position 4,679,763 of record NC_036861.1, read on the forward strand.
AAATTCCCTGTCTTAGGTCAGTTAGGATCGCCACTTTATTTTAAGAATGTGAAATGTCAGAATAATAGTAGAGAATTATTTCTTTCATCACATTCCCAGTAGGTCAAAAGTTTACATACAGCATTGCCTTTAAATGGTTTAACTTGGGTCAAACGTGTCGGGTAGCCTTCCACAAGCTTCCGACAATAAGTTGAGTGAATTTTTGCCCATTCCTCCTGACAGAGCTGGTGTAACTGGTTTGAAGGCCTCCTTGCTCGCACACGCTTTTTCAGTTCTGCCCACAATTTTTGTATAGGATTGAGGTCAGGGCTTTGTGATGGCCACTCCAATACCTTGAATTTGTTGTCCTTAAGCCATTTTGCCACAACTTTGGAAGTATGCTTGGGGTCTTTGTCCATGTGGAAGACCCATTTGCGACCAAGCTTTAACTTCCTGACTGATGTGTTGAGATGTTGCTTCAATATATCCACATATTTTTCCTCCTCATGATGCCATATATTTTGTGAAGTGCACCAGTCCCTCCTGCAGCAAAGCACCCCCACAACATGCTGCTGCCACCCCGTGCTTCACGGTTGGGATGGTGTTCTTCAGCCTGCAAGCCTCCCCTTTTTCCTCCAAACATAACAATGGTCATTATGGCCAAACAGTTCTATTTTTGTTCCATCAGACCAGAGGACATTTCTCCAAAAAGTACAATCTTTGTCCCCATATGCAGTTGCAAACTGCAGTCTGGCTTTTTTTTTTTAATGGTGGTTTTGGAGCAGTGGCTTCATCCTTGCCGAGCGGCCTTTCAGGTTGTGTCGATATAGGACTCGTTTTACTGTGGATATAGATACTTTTGTACCTGTTCCCTCCAGCATCTTCACAAGGTCCTTTGCTGTTGTTCTGGGATTGATTTGCACTTTTCGCACCAAAGTACATTCATCTCTAGGAGACAGAACGCGTCTCCTTCCTGAGCAGAATGACAGCTGCGTGGTCCGATGATGTTAATACTTGCGTACTATTGTTTGTACAGATGAACGTGGTACCTTCAGGCGTTTGGAAATTGCTCCCTAAGGATGAACCAGACTTGTGGAGGTCTACAATTTAGTTTCTGAGGCTAATTTCTTTTGATTTTCCCATGATGTCAAGCAGAGGCACTGAGTTTGAAGGTAGGCCTTGAAATACATCCACAGGTACACCTCAAAATATGCCAATTAGCCTATCAGAAGCTTCTAAAGCCCTGACAATTTTCTGAAATTTTCCAAGCTGTTTAAAGGCACAGTCAACTTAGTGCATTTAAACTTCTGACCCACTGGAATTGTGATACAGTGAATTATAAGTAGAGTAATCTGTCTGTAAACAATTGTTGGAAAAGTTACTTGTGTCATGCACAAAGTAGATATCCTAACCGACTTAACAAGAAATTTGTGGAGCGGTTGAAAAACGAGTTTTAAATGACTCCAACCTAAGTGTATGTAAACTTCCGACTTCAACTGTAGGTCTCTTGGGAACATATTTCCTAAATGAAACAAATTTTTGCTGAATTCCTGGTGATTTTACAGTCTTTTTTTACCCAAACAAATGGGGCCAAAAAAAGCCTGCAGTTGAGCGGGTTGCCGACCTCTCCCCTATAGGCTCTGGTCAAAAAGATTCACTATAATATATGGTATAGGGAATAGGATGCCATTTGGGATGCAGTCATATAGCCTATGTGCCGATGCTGGCACTAAGACAGCGCTCAATGAGCTGTATACCGCCATAAGCAAACAGGAAAACGCTCATCCAGAGGCGGCGCTCCTAGTGGTTGGGGACTTTAATGCAGGGAAACTTAAATCTATTTTACCTCATTTCTACCAGCATGTTAACTGGGCAACCAGAAGAAAAAAACACAGAAAAAAATAAACATTTACATTTAAGTCATTTAGCAGACGCTCTTATCCAGAGCGACTTACAAATTGGTGCATTCACTTTATGATATCCAGTGGAACAACCACTTTACAATAGTGCATCTAACTCTTTTAAGGGGGGGGGGGGGGGTTAGAAGGATTACTTTATCCTATCCTAGGTATTCCTTAAAGAGGTGGGGTTTCAGGTGTGTCCGGAAGGTGGTGATTGACTATGCTGACCTGGCGTCGTGAGGGAGTTTGTTCCACCATTGGGGTGCCAGAGCAGCGAACAGTTTTGACTGGGCTGAGCGGGAACTGTACTTCCTCAGAGGTAGGGAGGCGAGCAGGCCAGAGGTGGATGAACGCAGTGCCCTTGTTTGGGTGTAGGGCCTGATCAGAGCCTGAAGGTACGGAGGTGCCGTTCCCCTCACAGCTCCGTAGGCAAGCACCATGGTCTTGTAGCGGATGCGAGCTTCAACTGGAAGCCAGTGGAGAGAGCGGAGGAGCGGGGTGACGTGAGAGAACTTGGGAAGGTTGAAACCAGACGGGCTGCGGCGTTCTGGATGAGTTGTAGGGGTTTAATGGCACAGGCAGGGAGCCCAGCCAACAGCGAGTTGCAGTAATCCAGACGGGAGATGACAAGTGCCTGGATTAGGACCTGCGCCGCTTCCTGTGTGAGGCAGGGTCGTACTCTGCGAATGTTGTAGAGCATGAACCTACAGGAACGGGTCACCGCCTTAAACTCGAGACCACTTTTACTGCACACACAGAGGTGCATACAAGCTCTACGCCCTTGCCCTCCATTTGGCAAATCTGACCATAATTCTATCCTCCTGATTCCTGCTTACAAGCAAAAACTAAAGCAGGAAGCACCAGTGACTCGGTCAATAAAAAAATGGTCAGATGAAGCAGATGCAAAGTTTTTGCTTGTGGACTACAGGAAAAGGAGGACCGAGCACGCCCCCATTCTCATCGACGGGGCTGTAGTGGAGCAGGTTGAGAGTTTCAAGATCCTTGGTGTCCACATCACCAACAAACTATCATGGTCCAAACACACCAAGACAGTTGTGAAGAGGGCACGACAAAACCGATTCCCCCTCAGGAGACTGAAAAGATTTGGCATGGGTCCTCAGATCTTCAAAAGGTTCTACAGCTGCACCATCGAGAGCATCCTGACTGGTGGCATCACTGCCTGGTATGGCAACTGCTCAGCCTCCGGCCGCAAAGCACTACAGAGGGTAGTGCGTACAGTCCAGTACATCACTGGGGCCAAGCTTTCTGCCATCCAGGACCTCTATACCAGGCAGTGTCAGAAGAAGGCCCTAAAAATTGTCTAAGACTCCAGCCACCCTAGTCAGACTGTTCTCTCTGCTACAGCACGGCAAGCTGTAGCGGAGCGCCAAGTCTAGGTCCTAAAGGCTTCTTAACAGCTTCTACCCCCAAGCCATTAGACTCCTGAACAGTTAATTAAATGGTTACACAGACTATTTGCATTGCCCCCCTCTTTTATGCTGCTGCTACTCTCTGTTCATTATCTATGCATAGTCACTTTAAAAACTCTACCTACATATTACCTCAATTACCTCGACTAACTGGTGCCCTCGCACATTACCCTGTACCGGTACCCCCTGTATATAGCCTCGCTACTGTTATTTTACTACTGCTCTTTAATTATTTGTAACTTTTATTTTTCACTTATCTATTTTTTTACTTAACATTTATTCGTCTTAAAACAGCATTGTTGGTTAAGTGCTTGAAAGTAAGCATTTCACTGTAAGGTCTACACCTATTCTATTCGGAGCATTGGACTAATAACATTTGAAAATGTGATTTGATATACTATACTAGTCTCACCAGTGCTGGTTTCTTGGCCACGTTGGCCACTTGATCTTGAGCCTTCTTCTTCCTGTCCTTCTTCTTGTCCTTGTCGCCAAATGTGCCTCTGATTTTGGAGATCACCTCAGAGTCTGTCTTAGCATACTGAATGCGCTGAAAATAAGAGACAAGTACAATAAGATTTTTGCTTAGCACAGACCTGGGTCGTATTCACTAGAAACCAAATGGTAGAAAACAGACCGAAAAGCTGAGGAACTGCCTTAACTTGTCCACTAAGAAACTCCTCATTTTCACAGCAAAATGTTTAGCTGCTACGGTGCAAAAAGTTTTGCTCGTATATGGTAATGAATACCACCCTGTACTACTCCCATTTGTGAAACTAAGTAGTAACTTACCATGGGCTTATTGTAGAAAGGAAAACCTTGAAGTTGACGCAGTGCGTTCGTACTTGAGGCTAGCTCTTTGAACACCACAAACGCCTGCCCTCTCATCTTCATGGTTTTCATGGCAACAATGTCCATGACTTGCCCAAACTGAGAGAACAGGGCATAGAGTGACCGCTTCAGTTCTAGAAGGCAACAACAACAAATGTTACTTAACTGTTGTTACTTATAGACAATTGACACAGACAAAGAAATATATGTAAACTTACTACAGCTCCAGTACAAGAGGATAAATAGCTATCTAGCCCTGAAGGAACGCTGTAGCTAGATACATGATCTTGGAACAAAGTTGCACTGTGATTCTTACCATCCTTCTTGATCTTATCATTTACATTATTGATGTAAATGGTGTGGTTTGGTCGAATATCCATGATTAACAACTTTCCCCTGTCGCTCTTTCACCTGGAAAAACAAAACAAAAACATAGCCACATTAGCTGGGTACAATTTCTTTTAAACAAAATTAACAAATAAAGAAATAAATGGGGGAAAAAAGCTGGGTACTTTAACTTGCTAGCTAGCTTTAGCTACTACTGGCTAGCTAGTACAATGAATGAAGCGGTGAGGCACGCTAACTAGCATTAACTAGCTAGTTAACATTTCTAGTAAGCTTCCTCACCTCGAACTGATAGCTGGTGCCGCTGACCAGACAAATGTACAGCTTAAACAGATCAATATGTATATGTGTGCAAACAGAACATTTCCTGAGCCCTATTTGCAGATAAACTGACTTGAGACTGTGAGAACACTCACCTGTCTCTACACACTTTCAAGAAAACACAGGAAGTAAATGTGTGCGCGCTGATTCATGGTTCTTCGTCAGTTAATCAACAGTTCTCTACCGCCACCGTCTGTACAGGAGTGTAACTATTTTCCCCACGAATGTAATTTGTTCTCTCCGAGTACCCGTATCAGCTTTGTGATTTACGATCGTATGACACTTTGTGTGTTTGATTATTTTTTCTGTGACGGTAATGTTAGCAGGCTAATATAAAGTGCACGCTCAAGTCTCAGGGAGGCGCATAAAGTAGCTAGCCCTATTCTTTTGAAAGTAAACTTGGCTCTGTGTGTAACCGGTCGGGTGGTACAGAGGAAATTGGAAACGGACTCAAGATACCGAAACGCGCTTAGCCCACTGGTTTTGGGTGCTAGCCACATTTATTTGTACTTCACACGATTGGGTTGTTCCTTTCAAGGATACCTGGATCTAGTAGCAGGTGACGGATCTAGTAGCAGGTGACGTCGACACAACAGGGATGTGCAATGGCATCGGTGCGGGTGGCTGTCCGGCTCAGGCCTATGAACAGACGGTAAGTAAAGAAAAAAACATGCTAAACAAAGACGGCCAAATTATGGTATTGTTGTTGTTAATGGTTATATTGTTTCCTTTGAGGAGAGGCGCCCGTCTGGCTCACTGTGATACATTGTAACCATTTCGAACTTCTAACAGTTTAATATACTCTCATTTGAATGGCCATGTTGCAGTAACACTGCTTATTATATTTTTGTCATAACATGCACTGACGTTGCCACAACTGTCTCTTCCAAAATTTAGAGGTAGACAAAATTTAGGATTTAAATGCCAACCCCACTCATAGGAGCACGAGCCCACCACATTGCTAATCTACCAAAAAGAACGCCTGGAGGTTGGCGCGCACACATTATTTTAGGTAGCAGACAGCTGGCAAGGTGACGGGTGAACAGTTAACCAACAAAACAAACATGTAGAATAGGAACTAGAACTACCATGGCTGTGCTGTGTCCGGTATTGGGAGTTAGTATTGGCAGCCACCCAGGGATTATGGGATACCTTAATAATTTTTGGACCTCTGTCAAGAATTGCATGGCATTCGTTTTTATTTTTTTTAATCAAACTATTTCCTACAGTAAATAGGATACATACATAGCTGCATGACAGAAGACAACCACCCTGCCACTTACTCTACACATCTATGCTGGGGCAGCAGGTAGCCTAGTGGTTTGAGCGTTGGTCCAGTAACCACAAGGTTGCCAGATCGACTCCCCAAGCTGATAAGGAAAAATCTGTCGTTCTGCCCCTGAACAAGGCATGTTAACCCACTGTTCCTAAGCCGTCATTGTAAATAAGAATTTGTTCTTGCCTAGTTAAATAAAATAAAAATGTTAAATGTAGGTGTGCGAAATATTATGTACAGATTCCAAGTAAGATCCACTATGAACCTGTAGGAAAAACAAGGAAGGATTCTGAAGGAAGTAACCTTTGACACATTTTTATACCAATTGGCCCAGAGTATAACCTGATCCAGTTGGCATTGTGTTAATGGTAATCTGTTAGGCACCAGAAAGTACGGTTTTATTTTATTACAGTATGTCATACTGGAAAGGCCACTAATAATAAAAGCTTGAACTGAATACTTCCACAGAGAGACTAGGAATAGTCATACCAAGAGACATTTCCTCCAGACTTTTAGTGATCAATTAAGCAAATATGAACTAAGAGGATTCAGTTGGCATTCTTCCTGACCCCAGACGGCATACACTAGCCCGATCTTAGCGAGAATGTAGTCTTCTGATTAATTAATCACAGTAAATGTATGTTTACTTTACTATGTTGTCTTTTGTTGCTAATGTAACGGGTACCTTTCTTGTTGGTCCAATTTGGGAATCACAAAGTACTGCAATTTGGTAATCATTTTTTTACTCTGATGCTCCTTCATTGGTTCACTGTCTCTGTTGCATCCTGGTTTGGCTCAAAGAAAGGGAAAGCTTAGTTATTTGGAAGTATTAACGTGTTTTATGTTTTGATTTTTACAGGGAGAAGGACTTGACTGCCAAAAACATAATTGAAATAAAAGGGGACAAGACCACCATTACAAACTTGAAGGTAATTTTAAGTTTTAAACAGCCTTTCTATTGCAATAATAATTAATTTACCCATAGCGAGGCCTGTATTTCTTTCAACTTGGCAGATGTTTAGCATAAAGTGTTATTGAATATTACTTTTTAATACTAGTTCATCAGTTCATTTAGAAGAATTGAATACATAGTTCAATTATTTGGTCATAGCGTATGATCAGTGAACATGCCTCATGTCCGGGGTTCCCGAGTGGCGCAGTGGTCTAAGGCACTGCATCTCAGTGCTAGAGGTGTCACTACAGACCCTGGTTCGATTCCAGGCTGTATCACAACCGTCCGTGACTGGGAGTCCCATAGGGCAGCGCACAATTGGCCCAGCGTTGTCCGGGTGAGGGTTTGGCCGGGGTAGGCCGGGGTTGTCATTGTAAATAAGAATTTGTTCTTAACTGACTTGCCTAGTGAAGTAAAATTTCACTCCACTTTGTCTTTACAGTGTATTTCATCCTATTTTGTTGTGTTTAATTAGATACCAGATGGCCTTACCGGGGATTCGATGAGGGAGAGTAAAAAGACCTTCACCTATGACTTCTCCTATGACTCCGCTGACAGTAAAAGCAACACCTTTGTCTCTCAGGAAAAGGTAAATGTCATATTTCAGTCGGAAAACGTGATCTGGACTAACACTTTCTTTTTTTTTCTTTTTTTTTCTCAAATGTTTTTGTTGTTGTTGTCCAAATCAGATTATAGTCAAAGCAGCTTACATTTGCCTCTGTTCAGCGGTCATTTAAATTTTTTATATATTTGTAGGACATTTTGTTATGGATGGAAGTTCATTGAGTCAAAACTGTTGGCTTATGTTCTGATAGTCTAGTCCACATGTTGACTCCCAAGCTTCAGACATAAGATATGACTTACTGTTGTGCAACCTTTAAAAAAAAATCATAATATTGCATCACACAGGGGTCAAAGTAGATTTCATTTCTTACTGGTCCAGTACCTTATCACACATGCACATTTTTTGGGAGGCTGAAACAGAATTACTTATAGAATCCCTGTTAAGATCTCTGTGGTCCTTAAAGTAAAGATTTGTTGTTACATTTGAATGTATTGCCTTTTTTAATGTGACATTAACATAAACAGTCATGACGTTTTCATCTGATTATCAAACAATTAGATGACAATGCTCCTGTAAGCCTGGCTACCTTGCGCACGTTCCTCCACTATAAAATAATTCCTGGAATGCATACAGTGCACTGTGCACCCGCCATTTGATGAATGGAAAGAGACCTCAGTAACAAAATACCAGGAGGTGTAATGAATGACATTCAGTGATTTGTTTTTGATTAGGCTTACACTTGTAACCTGAATTGACGCGTCCACTGTCCAAGTGCGTCTTGGTCACAGCCACTCATCTCTGCCTTTGCAAAAATGTGTTGTCGCCAAATCACATCGCATTTTGAAGCGTATTGCACACTTTTGCCAACTTTTCATGTGGCTGACATGCGGTAATGATAAATAATATGTGGAGGTCTACAGTTTTCTTGGAATCTTTGTTTTAATTATTGTGATATGTTCAACCGGTACAGCGTACCCGCACTATTTATTTTGACGGTTCTCTGTCCTGGACCGTACCCGGCTTACTTTCACCCCTGGCATCATGTCAGTGCAGTATCAATAGTAACACAGCCGATGAGCTAACTGTTATAAATGTGTTTTAAAACTATGCATACATAAATTCCATATTTTCGACTTTGTACTATATTGGCTAGATTCTTTCTTTCACTGACTGCTTACAGTGAGATCTGTTTGAGGTAGTTAGATCTGGGACCTGTTCAGGAGGTACTGTTTGGAACAAATGAGTCGCTGTCATTGTGAATCATATCAGCTACATTACATTCCAATTTGCCAAAGCTCTGAACATTTCACCTTATTGAACAAGCCCATGTTTGCTATCTTCCTTTGCAGGTGTTCAAAGACTTGGGCTCAGATGTCCTCAAGTCTGCGTTCCAAGGCTACAACGCCTGCATCTTTGCCTATGGCCAGACCGGCTCGGGGAAGTCCTACACCATGATGGGAAATCCAGTGAGACAAACATTCCCTTTCTTGGCCTGTGGTCATAAAACATATCGGAGTAGGAGTGCTGATCTAGGATCAGGTCTCCCTTGTCTATATAATCTTATTCATAGTTATTCTACTCTGAGACGCTTTATGAATACAGGCCCAAATCAAAGACTGGGCTGTGTTCAGCAGGGCACAACGATGTGGAATGATTAAATATACAGTACCAGTCAAAAGTTTGGACACACCTACTCATTCCATTTTCTTTATTTTATTACTATTTTCTATGTTGTAGAATAATAGTGAAGACATTACAACAATGAAATAACACATATGGAATCATGTAGTAACCAAAAAATTGTTTAAAAATCTAAATTTATTTTATATTTGAGATCGTTCAAAGTAGCCACTTTTGGCGTTCTCTCAACCAGCTTCATGAGGTAGTTACCTGGAAAGCATTTCGATGAATAGGTGTGCCTTGTTAAAAGTTAATGTGTGAAATTTCTTTCCTTAATGCGTTTGAGCCAATTAGTTGTGTTGTGACAAGGTATACAGAAGATAGCCCTATTTGGTAAATGACGAAGTCCATATTATGACAAGAACAGCTCAAATAAGCAAAGAGAAACGACAGTCCATCATTACTTTAAGACATGAAGGTCAGTCAATCTGGACAATTTCAGTCAATTTTGAAAGTTTCTTCAAGGGCAGTCGCAAAAACCATCAAGCGCTATGACGAAACTGGCTCTCATGAGGACCGCCACAGGAAAGGAATTCCCAGAGGTACATCTGCTGCAGAGGATAAATTCATTAGAGTTAACTGCACCTCAGGTTGCAGCCCAAATAAATGCTTCAGAGTTCAGGTAACAGACACATCTCAACATCAACTGTTCAGCGGAGACTGTGTGAGTCAGGCCTTCATGGTCAAATTGCTGCAAAGAAACCACGACTAAAAGCACACCAATAAGAAGAATAGACTTGCTTGGGCCAAGAAACACGAGCAATAGACATTTAGATCGGTGGAAATCTGTCCTTTGGTCTGAGTCCAAATTTGAGATTTTTGGTTCCAACTGCCATGTCTTTGTGAGACACAGAGTAGGTGAACTGATCTCAGCATGTGTGGTTCCCACCGTGAAGCATGGAGGAGGTGGTGTGATGGTGTGGGGGTGCTTTGCTTGTAACACTGTTGGTGATTTATTTAGAATTCAAGGCACACTTAACCAGCATAGCTACCACAGCATTCTGCAGCGATACGCCATCCCATCTGGTTTGGACTTAGTGGGACTATCATTTGTTTTTCAACAGGACAATGACCCAAACACACCTCCAGGCTGTGTAAGGGCTATTTGACCAAGAAGGAGAGTGATGGAGTGCTGCATCAGATGACCTGGCCTCCACAATCCCACGACCTCAACCCAATTGAGATGGTTTGGGATGAGTTGGACTGCAGAGTGAAGGAAAAGCGGCCAACAAGTGCTCAGCAGATGTGGGAACTCCTTCAAGACTGTTGGAAAGCATTCCTCATTAAGCTGGTTGAGAGAATGCCAAGAGTGTGCAAAGCTGTCATCAAGGCAAAGGGTGACAGAATCTGAAATATAAAATATGTTTTGATTTGTTTAACACTTTTATTTGTTGGATACTACATGATTCCATATGCGTTATTTCATAGTTTTGATGTCTTCGCTATTATTCTACAATGTCGAAAATAGTAAAAATAAAGAAAAACCCTTGAATGAGTAGGCGTGTCCAAACTTTTGACTGGAACTGTATAATGTACAACAATCATACCTCTCTGACATGGAGATAAGGAATCAGGTGTACTCTGTTCATGACACTTCTGGAACTTTCCACAACATTTGCCTACCCAACAGGGCTGTTGTTTTTGTTATCAGACTATTGGGACTTCAATCAGTCGTGGAGACCCTAAGTAAATATCCCAGTAACGAAGGAGGGCTCTGACAGTGCTGTTTTGCTTTCACAAGTCTAGGGGAAAGTGATTAGGGGGAAGTACAAGTCAAAGTTCAGTCTCAGTTTTCTTTGTGGCCTCTTGTTTTGGAGAAAGACTAAAGCCAAACGTGACATATTTAGAGTTTTCCCTGTAATGAGTAATGGATTATTTTATGATATATTCTGTAACATATCAACAGGTTCCCTCAGTCCAGTCCTCCACTGAACAGGGTCAATTATTGTCAGCCTTAGCGTTAAATTATCGCCTGCGTTTGGTTAAGCGTTTGATCTACGGATGTATTTTTCATCAGGGAGATGCTGGTCTCATTCCACGGATCTGCGAGGGTCTGTTCAGCCGGATTGCTGGGATGACTCGTTGGGATGAGGCCTCCTTCCGCACCGAGGTCAGGTAAGAAAACTCTGTCATTCTCTGGAATGAAAAAAATAAATACGTTTTTATTTAACCAGGCAGGCCAGTTGAGAACAAGTTCTCATTTATAACTGTGACCTGGCCAAGATAAAGCAAAGCGGTGCGACACCACAAACAACAACACAGAGTTACACATAAACAAACGTACAGTCAATAACACAATAGAAAAAAATCTATGTACATTGTGTGCAAATGTAGGGAGGTAGGCAATAAATAGGCCATAGAGGCAAAAGAGCAAGAAGATAAATAACAATATGGGGACGAGCAAGTTGGCTGTGCTATTTACAGATTGGCTGTGTACAGGTACAGTGATCGGTAAGCTGCTCTGACAGCTGATGCTTAAAGTTAGAGAGGGAGATATGTCTCCAGCTTCAATTAAGAAGCTTAATAAAGCAATAATCCACTCAAAAACAATACTTTTGGTATTTGTTGCATTAGTCCACTGTTGATACTGTGCCAAAATGTTGTGCATGTCAGCAATAAAGTTTTCAAGATTATATAACTTTTCAAACACACATTTTCATAGCCGGTGTGATGCGTTCTGCATCATATGATGCAAAACTCGTCATACACTGGCTGTAATTCTACCTGTTTGAACGGCAATAGGTCCAATACACACAAATTACCCTGGGAATCGATAGAACATTGCTCAGAGATGCACAAAAATTATATAACATAAAAAATTGGAAAATCTTTCCTTTTTTAATGGTGGCTCAATGATCCTTTTTTAAATGTAATAAAAAGTGATTGCACGTGATCAGTAGACGATCCAGCAATTCGTACTTCATCCAAGAGATGACAAAAAGGGTCCCTTAATAATAATTGGTAGATCTCATCAGGCTAAACTTGACCTCTTTATATCATCAGCTACCTGGAGATCTACAATGAACGTGTCAGGGACCTGCTCAGGAGGAAGTCCACCCAAACCTACAACCTGAGGGTGAGGGAGCACCCAAAAGATGGACCCTACGTGGAAGGTAAGACAACATTATGCTTTTTAGATCATAATGAATGAGATTATAGGCACATAAGGGACCTAATTTGGTATTTTCTCTATTCATTCTGAGACCGATCCCACACCTGTCTGTAAGGCAGAATGATGGCTCCCAAGCTCATTATAACAGTGGAGATCTCTCTCTATTATGAACTCATGTGTTAATCCAATCTGACCCCAGACCTGTCCAAGCACCTGGTGCAGAACTACCACGACGTGGAGGAGCTGATGGAGGCGGGCAACATCAACCGCACCACGGCCGCCACGGGCATGAACGACACCAGCAGCCGCTCGCACGCCATCTTCACCATCAACTTTACCCAGGTGGGCTGCTAGGCAAGCTAATGCTACAGCTACCGCTAGGCTAGCTAGCTACTGCTACTCCAGGAATGCTCAACTCCAGTCCACAAAGGCCGCAGTGTAGTAGTCCTTGTTTATTAGTTAGGGACTGATTCAGTTACCAAGTGAGTGGACTCCTAGCCAATCAATGACATTGATTGAGAGAAATAAAAAGTAACCTGGACTGTGGCTTTGGAAGACTGTATGCTGCATTATATGCTGCATGTTAACCCTTAAAGGGGTTGCCACTAATAGCTTCTGTGATGGCAGTTATCCATATTAGGAAAAATTAGATACATAGTTTTGATTGCACCCACAGTTTAAGTGCAACCTTTCGACTCAAAGTTCTTCATCAGACTTAACAATATTAGCCTTTCAGCCTCTTTGAAATCCTTCAGGGTTTTTACGTGTTTTCTCCCTCCTTTCCAGGCTAAGTTTGACGCGGAGATGCCCTGCGAGACGATCAGTAAAATCCACCTGGTGGACTTGGCGGGCAGCGAGAGAGCGGACGCCACCGGTGCCACTGGAGTCCGGCTCAAGGAGGGCGGCAACATCAACAAGTCACTGGTCACCCTGGGCAATGTCATCTCCGCTTTAGGTGGGTGACTGTTACACCAACTGTTATATTATTGAGACAGCAGATATGAAGGCGTATTCATTAAAGTCGCATAAATTCATTCATAAGGGAATGAAACCCCTTATCTGGCAATGTCTTTTAGCTTGAATATGCAGGCCACAATAATACGTTTTCCCCTTACAATATTTGAACCACAGCAGTGTTCCAATGTCTGTTGATTTGCCCATTGATCAGACCTGGATTCAAATACTACTTGAAATCTTTCAAATACTTTGAGTGTTTGCTCTAGCCTGCCTGAAGTGGCAATTATTTGTCTAATTGATCGATTGATCTGAAATCTTTTCCTTGTCTTGGTCCAGCGGACCTGAGCCAGGACGGAGTGAACACCAACCTGAAGAAGAAGCAGGTGTTTGTGCCTTACAGAGACTCTGTGCTAACGTGGCTCCTCAAAGACAGCCTGGGAGGCAACTCCAAGACCATCATGATCGCTAGTAAGTCCTTAATAATGCAAAAATGTCTTGCATTTAATCAAATTGTTTCCAATTCCTCCCCTTGAAACGCCCAATACACCGGACTAGGAACCTTGGTTTTTTAACCTGTCTACTTCAGTTATAAGGGGAACCCTGGAGTCTCCATTCATCTTAGATCAGATCCTGAGCCAGCCACGCGTAATTACTGGGATTAAACAACGGCTTTGCTGCGGGATATGACTTTTCTGGACCCTTCTTCCATCAGCTGAAGGTTCAAATGCTTCTGCGCATGTGGGTGGGATCCTCTACTTTAAAGACAGGTCTCTGCTCTCGAATGGTGCTCGTTAATGAAGTTGGATCAAAGCTTTATCAATGTCTGCAAGATATAGTATAATGTTACTTAAGACAAAAAAACATTTACATTTACATTTAAGTCATTTAGCAGACGCTCTTATCCAGAGCGACTTACAAATTGGTGCATTCACCTTATGATATCCAGTGGAACAACCACTTTACAATAGTGCATCTAACTCTTTTAAGGGGGGGGGGGGTTAGAAGGATTACTTTATCCTATCCTAGGTATTCCTTAAAGAGGTGGGGTTTCAGTGTCTCCGGAAGGTGGTGATTGACTCCGCTGACCTGGCGTCGTGAGGGAGTTTGTTCCACCATTGGGTGCCAGACAGCGAACCGTTTTGACTGGGCTGAGCGGGAACTGTACTTCCTCAGAGGTAGGGAGGCGAGCAGGCCAGAGGTGGATGAACGCAGTGCCCTTGTTTGGGTGTAGGGCCTGATCAGAGCCTGAAGGTACGGAGGTGCCGTTCCCTCACAGCTCCGTAGGCAAGCACCATGGTCTTGTAGCGGATGCGAGCTTCAACTGGAAGCCAGTGGAGAGAGCGGAGGAGCGGGGTGACGTGAGAGAACTTGGGAAAGTTGAACACCAGACGGGCTGCGGCGTTCTGGTATGAGTTGTAGGGGTTTAATGGCACAGGCAGGGAGCCCAGCCAACAGCGAGTTGCAGTAATCCAGACGGGAGATGACAAGTGCCTGGATTAGGACCTGCGCCGCTTCCTGCGTGAGGCAGGTCGTACTCTGCGAATGTGTAGAGCATGAACCTACAGGAACGGGTCACCGCCTTGATGTTTAGTTGAGAACGACAGGGTGTTGTCCAGGATCACGCCAAGGTTCTTAGCACTCTGGGAGGAGGACACAATGGAGTTGTCAACCGTGATGGCGAGATCATGGAACGGGCAGTCCTTCCCCGGGAGGAAGAGCAGCTCCGTCTTGCCGAGGTTCAGCTTGAGGTGGTGATCCGTCATCCACACTGATATGTCTGCCAGACATGCAGAGATGCGATTCACCACCTGGTTATCAGAGGGGGGAAAGGAGAAGATTAATTGTGTGGTCGTCTGCATAGCAATGATAGGAGAGACCATGTGAGGATATGACAGAGCCAAGTGACTTGGTGTATAGCGAGAATAGGAGAGGGCCTAGAACAGAGCCCTGGGGGACACCAGTGTGGGAGAGCACGTGGTGCGGAGACAGATTCTCGCCACGCACCTGGTAGGAGCGACCTGTCAGGTAGGACGCATCCAAGCGTGGGCCGCGCCGGAGATGCCCAGCTCGGAGAGGGTGGAGAGGAGGATCTGATGGTTCACAGTATCAAAGGCAGCCGATAGGTCTAGAAGGATGAGAGCAGAGGAGAGAGAGTTAGCTTTAGCAGTGCGGAGCGCCTCCGTGACACAGAGAAGAGCAGTCTCAGTTGAATGACTAGTCTTGAAACCTGACTGATTTGGATCAAGAAGGTCATTCTGAGAGAGATAGCAGGAGAGCTGGCCAAGGACGGCACGTTCTTGAAAAACACTTTCTTATGAGATTTTATGATGATTGTGCAAAAGATCAACATTCTTTCTCTCATGTGGCCAAAACTCAACAGCAAGTCCCACTAGGCAAAATATGTGCTTTGATTTAAACTAAACACAGGTAGACTATCCTATAGGTTAACACCATTGGCTCATTGTAAATAATAAAAAAAATAACAGAATGATTCTGAGACCCTGGGTGACCAGTGACTTGTTGATGTTGCCGCCCTCCTTGAGCCGGACTCCCGTGGCACCGGTGGCGTCCGCTCTCCTGCTGCCCGCCAAGTACAACTCTATGCAGAAGGACTACTTTGAACAATTTCCACATACAATTTGACAAAAACACATTTACTTGAACAGTGCGAGTGCAAAGTTTTGTAACAGAATGACAGTCTGTGTCTCAGCATAATTTTGTTACTGTGGAATTGCCCATATCCCCATAAAACTGATTGAGATCAAATGGTTGAAGAATTAACATTCACAATAGACCGTAAGAAATGTGAAGGGAGGGTGACCACAAAAAATGTGTGCGTAAAGAAACACATGCGCTAGGGCTGTCAAACAATAGAAAAATGTCATCGAGTTATTAATCGCAAATTCAGAAATTGTTCAACGTGAGCTGTAATTTACGATTTTTCTCACATAAAACATTACAAGAATATAGTAGTCTTTTGTCTAAAGTAACACTTAGCAAAATTAGGTAGATTAAGAAAGCACACTTTTTGTTTAACCACGTTTCCATCCACAGTTTTTATGCACTTAAAGTCATATCATAGAAGGGAAAAAAATAAAGACATCTGTGATGGAAACAGGAAGTTTCTGTACAATTGTATACATGTCAACATAATTTGTTCGTTTGTAAAATTAATTATGTAAGAAATGGCGGTGGAAACGCCTTTGTGCGCAAATATTGATATAATAACCATCATATCGAAGTAAACTTGGGAGTCATGCGATGACATGGTGTGTGGTTCTCCCACTACAACTCAGGAAACCATGCAGTTTATTAGGCTACAAATCAAATAAGTTCTGATGAACTCAAAGCGTGGTGAAAGTGATGCTCCTTCCAAATGAATGTCGAAGAGTCTGATTCTGGTGACATGATCGATGCTCGACTGCCGTTTGACAAATTAAAATATTCTCGCTCTTATCCATAATAATCACATGCTGCTGTTGGCTGGAGCGCACGTGCCAAGACCAGAGTAGGCACATTTGCTATTTAAGCCACAGTTTTTGTGACAAAACTATCCGTAGAGTTGAAAATGCGATGGAAACATATCTAACTTTTAGATCATTTTTTTTGGTGCATGAAAACTTAAGCGAAAAAGTGAATTTTGTGCGTACTACGTCATCACGCACTGATTTTTATCTGCAACAAGTCCGTTTGGTGGAAACACGCCACTGGTGTGAAAATATGCAAATTTTCTTTGAAGATTTTAGAATATTCTCATTCAAATCTGTCGCCAGTTGGATGGAAACCTAGCTACAGTCAACATGTTTTTACATGGCATTGTACATTTTAGCTGTATAGATTATATATTTTGGATGTTGTCAGTGTGTTTTCAACGCACTAAAATGACACAACGTTAATTTAACTCTGACAGTCCAAGCATGCGCAGAATGTGTTTCGGCTCTTCAGCTCAGGGTAAAATGGATCCAGGGGGGGCGGGATGGGGGTGGTTACCTAGAGATCTTCAGCCCTAAAACAATAAGGACCCCAATTTTTTACAGTTGTACCACAGCAGGAATCATGAATGTGCTTTGCAGACATTCTTGCGTTCCTAGTCCAGTATACTTGGTGCTAGAATTTGAGAACATGGCTTTCTAAACCCTTGTTAAGGCTGACTTTATGTATATGAGGCTTAAGTGTGGTGAGTGGCCATAAACTAAATATCTGTGGCATGTTTGCAGTCAAAGATGTAGCATTAGAACACGGCAATTGTAAAAGTGTTTTGTAGTACGACAAAGGTTTCAAAGATGTTTTGCTCTCGTTTGCGGCAGCCGTCTCGCCTGCTGACGTCAACTACGGCGAGACGCTGAGCACTCTGCGCTACGCCAACCGTGCCAAGAACATCATCAACAAGCCCACGATCAACGAGGACTGCAACGTCAAGCTCATCCGAGAGCTCAGGGCTGAAATTGCCCGACTGAAGGCCCTTCTGGTCCAGGGAAACCAGGTGAGGATTTGTCACACTGACCTGAATTGTTTTGTGTGTGTGTCGATGGTTTAGGGCAGTGGTTCTCAATCCTGGTCCTGGGGACCCAAAGGGGTGCACATTTTTGTTTTTGCCCTAGCACTACACACCTGATTCAAATCAACAACTCCTCATCAGGCTTTGATGATTTGAGTCAGGTGTGTAGTGCTAGGGCAAAAACAAAAATGTGTACTCCCTTGGGTCCCCAGGACCAGGTTTGAGAACCACTGGTTTAGGGCATTGGAACTCAACTATCCTGTCCACTACAACATTTTCTCTGTATTTTATTTTATTTTAAATCTTTTATTTAATTAAAAAAACAAAACAGCTCTACAATACACTGCCTTACAAGTTACATAAAAAACTGTTATAGTACACATGGGTATAGCAAAAATGCGTTTTGTTAATTTATGGGCACATTTTTATAATGCATAGCTAGTACATTATGTTTTATTAATGTCCACCTTTCCAGCTACTGGCCTATGACCTTGTTGTGTTTTAAATGTCCCATCTTATCTAACTAGGTCGCACTGACTTAGGGAGTATTGATGTGTGATTCAATAATGTATTGATTGTTGGTTTGTTTTCATCCTTCTCAGATTGCACTTCTGGATTCACCCACCGCTTTGAGCATGGAGGAGAAACTACAACAGAACGAAGCTCGAGTAAGGCCATGTGGATGGTTCCTTTACGAGTAAAAATGAACACGATCACCCAAAATAAGCTATCGATACTTTGGAAATGCATTGTCCTATTCTTCGAATCCATAAACGAACAAGTCGAGCATTACAGCAAGATAATGATGTGACCTCATCTTTGATATTCAAGAAAAATATTTTTAGCATTTTCTGTCATAGGTGTTGGAGCTAACCAAGGAGTGGACTAACAAGTGGAATGAAACTCAGAACATTCTCAAGGTGAGTGGGTATATATTTGTATAAAATGTCAAATTCAATTTAGTTCACAGAAGCACTCTGGTTATATGCCTTTTATTATTATAGTCAGCTTTGAAATTTCATTGACTTAAGTCAGAATCATCAATCAATTCCTAATGACTGACAATTGATCTCGGCTTTACAGGAAGAAACCCTTGCCTTGAGGAAAGAAGGAATCGGTGTCGTCCTCGATTCGGAGTTGCCTCATCTAATTGGTATCGACGACGACCTCCTAAGTACTGGCATCATCCTCTACCATCTAAAGGTTATTAATTTGACTCTTTATTTATTTTTACACTTCATTTTTTTCTCCGATTGCTTCACATAAGTTAATTTGTCCTCCTATTAAACTTTAAATAGAAGTTACATGGACTTGACATACTGTATCGCTTTCATTTTGTTTTTCTAGGAGGGCAGGACGAATGTTGGTCGAGACGATGCGTCGACTGTTCAGGACATTGGTGAGTGGCCTCTGTTACATACTCTATCCGCTGTCGTACTTTGCTACAAATCAAGACAAAGAAACAATTGATAATGCTAATGCACGCACGCACGCACACACACACACACACACACACACACACACACACACACACTCTCTCTCTCTTCCCTAGTTCTCCATGGGCTGGACCTAGAGAGTGAACACTGCATGTTTGCGAACCAGACCGGCACTGTCACACTGGTTCCACTCAATGGGGCCCAGTGCTCCGTGAATGGAGTGCAAGTGACAGAAGCCTCTCCACTAAACCAAGGTATACGCTTTTGGTGGCACGTTATTTTGATTGTCTGGATTTTCATAGGCTACTATCAACAAACTGTTGCTAAGCAACTGCTTGCTAAGGTTACGGTTAGGGTAAGTGTTAAGGTTAGGGTAAGTGTTAGGGTTAGTAAATACACTGAACAGAAATATGAACGCAACATTTAAAGTGTTGGTTTCATGAGCTAAAATAAGATTCCAGAAATGTTCCATATGCAAAGAAAAGTTTATTTATCTGAAATGTTTTCTACAAATTTGTTTACATCCCTGTTAGTGAGCATTTCTCATTTTCCAAGATAATCCATCCACCTGACAGGTGTGGCATATCAACAAGCTTATTAAATAGCATGATCATTACAAAGGTGCACCTTGTGCTGAGGACAATAAAAGGCCACTCTAAAATGTGCAGTGTTGTCACACAATACCACAGATGTTTTGAGGGAGCGTGTAATTGGCATGCTGACTGCAGGAATGTCCACCAGAGACTTGAATGTTAATTTCTCTACCATATGCTGCCTCCAATGTTATTTTAGAGGATTTGGCAGTACGTCTAACCGGCCTCACAACTGTGTATTGTTTCGTGTGGTCGAGCGGTTTGCTGATGTTAACTTTGTGAATAGTGCCCCATGGTGGGGATATGGTATGGACAACAAACACAATTGCATTTTATTGATGGCAATTTGAATGTACAGCGATACCGTGACGAGATCCTGAGGCCCATTGTCGTGCCATTCATCCGCCGCCATCACATGTTTCAGCATAATGCACGGCCCCATGTCGCAAGGATCTGTACACAATTCCTGGAAGCTGAAAATGACGCAGTTCTTCCATGGCCCGCATACTCACCAGACATGTCACAGATTGAGCATATTTGGGATGCTCTGGATCGACGTGTACGACAGTGTGTTCCCGGCAGCCAACACAATGATTGTTCTGTGAATGCCCAATCCCACATTTACTAATCTTTAGTCATTTTAGAAGTAGTATATATATTTTTTTCCTTATTACCTTTATTCAATGTTTTATTGTTCTATTGTGTTTGATAGGTGCTGTTATCCTACTGGGGAGAACCAACATGTTCCGTTTCAACCACCCTAAAGAGGCAGCTAAACTAAGGGAAAAGAGGAAGGTAAACACCAAAGGCTCTATGTCTCTCAAAGGCCTTTTTATAGAAGCTTCGTAGTGGCGGTATTATTGATTTGTTATTATTACGTGTGGATGACCTACGTTCCCCAAGGGTTTAAATCAAGTAAGTCATGACTCGTATAGCTTATTACTCATGTAGCCAAGCATTTTATCGCTGCACCTGCGATAACATCTGTGTACGTGATCAATAAACGTTGATTTGAAATAACCATCTAGTGGAAGGGCACGTTTACCCTAAGCGTTGTAGGATGCAGGCGACTTGACCAACGAGTCAATATGAGGTCAATGATCGTGTTGAGCTTTAAGTGTTGGTCATTTTTTTCCCCCCCAGAGTGGACTGCTCTCTTCCTTTAGTCTGTCCATGACCGATCTCAACAAATCATGTGAGAACCTCTCCACAGTAATGCTCTACAACCCAGGGTGAGTGTATGTATCACCTAATCCCGAATCGGCCCCTAGCCTGCACTTGTGGCGATCTGAGAGGAATTGATAGGTGTAGGCAATATGGCGGAAACTCCACCTAGCCTATCAGAGGGCAAGGAGGAAGCTATTCCCATATTGCTTATACTAATCTATTCCTCTCAGATCTCCACAAGTGCATGGGGAGTAGGCAGTAGGGCTGGTTTGGGATTAGTTAAATGTATGCGCCAGGGCATGAATGATTCTCCCGAACTCCCTCTGCGCAGTTCCCCCTGCCTTCTCAGGAGTTCGTAAGCTCTCCTTTTCCTCCATTCGCTTCGGTCCGTTGCTGCTCACCCGCGTGACCACTGACTGAAGCAGTGGATTGGTTGTAAAATACAAAGAAAAATTGGGCTGAAATACAATGTTACAGTGCCCAGTCAAAGACATCAGTGTTCTGGTAGTTTATGTGTAGCTCAAAATGGAAATGGGGTGGAAAATATTTACTTTGGATTGGAGGAGGTCTGTAACATTGCAACTGCTGTGACTCGAGCCAAAATCATGTGAGCTGGTCATGCTGCACGTCACAAATGCCACATCACTCAAACCGTATGGCCTTCATTGATTCTATTACTAACTCTCCAAATCTGAGCCAGAGACTAATTTTGCTTGTACAGAACCGCTAAGGAATACGTTTGTTTTGTTGTTGTACAGCAACCCTTGTGGAGGATGCAACTAGTCTTCATTTAAGTTTTGTACAGTACAACAAGTGATGCCATAGCACTTTCTCCTATTTAGACATAAACCTGATTACAAAAAAAAACAAAAAACTATTATCACCAACTAGGTATCTACTAGGTAGATATGCACGCACAGACAAAAAAAAAACGATTTATTAATAGGTCCAGAGCAACCATGGATATTCTGAGGAATACACAGCCAGTATTTATTTAGTGAACGTTGGTAACGGTTATGGCTGTGTTGTTTTAACTCCTTTTGTGTGATTATTGCTCTTCATTGAGTCTAATTTTGTAAGTACAGTAACTAATGTATCTCTGACCCCTCCCTCGGCAGTCTCTTCACTGAAAAGGGGCCTATCTATCTCAGGTAGACCCAACCAGAGTGTTCAATGTTCACTGCTTTGTTTTAACAATGCTTGTGAAACATGAAACATCATTTTCATTTTGTCCCGCCACCACCATGTTTGAACATAAGCCGTCATCGTCCCGTCTTGTTTTTATTATGATTTTGCACGTCGTCTCGCTTGCTTCAATCACTGTATTGGCACAAAATGATGACATCAAGCTTTGACATCCATTGCCTTGTATGGAGCTCTTCAGTCATTCCATGTGCCAATTGCAGCCTTCATTTCTGTTATCATGCTGTCTCGTTGAGTAATACTGGTGTGTGTGTGTGTGTGTGTGTGTGTGTGTGTCCAGTCTCACTGTCATTGTTATTAAGCCAGTTAAATGATAATGGTGTACTTGCCTAGGTTGGAATTTGAGAGACAGCAACGGGAAGAGCTGGAGAAGCTGGAACACAAAAGGTGCGAGGGGAGACACTCACAAACATGCTCATATTTTGACTATACAAGTCCAATAATGCTCATTAGTCACCTGTAATGCACCACATTGTAGGAACGGTGTGCTTTAAAAGCAAATATGCTGACATTACATGATTATTGGAGACTCTTATCGTTAATACCAATCGTTCAAAAAATGCCTTGTTTACTATGTATTTGTTTGGCGAATGACCATAGCGTATTGCGTAGTGTTTCATGATTTGTTTGTATTTGGTTGGGGGTGCAGGAGGCTTATTAAGGAGATGGAAGACAGGCAGAAGTGCGAGAAGGCGGAGCTGGAGCGCCTGCAACAGGAGGTGGAGTCCCAGCGCAAGGAGTCGGAGCAGGTGCAGCAGCGCATCCGCCGCCAGGAGGAGACCCTCCGCTGCCGCAGCCAGGACATCGAGAGCCGCCTGCGCGACCTCCTGGCTGAGAAGCAGCGCTTTGAGGAGGAGCGCCACCGCGAGACCAAGGAGCTGGAGCTACAGAGGCGCCAGCGGAGAAAGCAGCAGGAGGAGCGCGAGGATGAGAAGACGCAGGACGAGGAGGCGCGATGCCATAGCGAGGCGGCAGAGCGTGCCGAGCAGGCGGAGATCTTCCGCGAGCTGGAGCGGCTGAAGCGGGAGCACGAGGAGCAGGTGGTGCGGCTGGAGGCAGAGAGGCGGAGGCTGGAGGAGCGCGAGATGGAGCAGCTAGGCCTGGTGGGGCGCCTAGAAGAGCAGCTGAGGGAGCGCCACGAAGCGGCGGCTGCCCTGCTGACCCGCGAGGACACCCGGCGCCTGGACGAGGAGCGCCGTGCCTTGGCCGAGATACGCTCCGCACTGCTCCGCGCCAAGGAGGCCAGCGGGCGCTCTGACTGCGACAGAATGGGCGAGGAGGCCGGGTGCGCCGCCCAGGTCCGTTACACGGACTTCAAGGCAGCGCAGGTGGAGGAGCTGGGTCAGTTGGAGGAGGGGCTCCGGCAGCAGAAGGAGTGCCTGGAGAAGGAGGTGGCGTCAGAGCACGCTGCCCTGGCCGTCCTGGTCCACGCCCACAAGGAGCGGCAGCGACAGCTGCGAGAGACCCAGGAGAAGGGGGCACAGGACTCCTCAGAACTCTCCCAGGAGGAGCAGCGGATGCAACAGGCCGAGCAGCGCCTCCTCTTCAAGGAGCGCCGGCTAACCAGCCTAACCGACAGCCTCCTGCCGGCGGTGGCCGAGGAAAGGCAGAGGGCGGAGGAGCTGCTGAAACTCGGAAGCTCCTCTGGCGCTGGCAGCATTTCCAACATCTCCCTGGGACTAGATAACACCCTGTACCAGGTGGAAAAGGAACTTGAGGAGAAGGAGGAGCGCCTTACCGCACACTGCGCCAGCGCCGAGCAGCTTCAGCAGCTGCAGGAGACGTACGAGTTCACGGCCAACGTGGCGCGCCAGGAGAAAAAAGTGCGGCGCAAGGAGAAGGAGATCCTGGAGTCGCGGGAGAAGCAGCAGCGTGAGTCCCTGGAGCAGGCGGTGGCGCGCCTGGAGAGAAGGCACTCGGCGCTGAGGCACAGTGTCTCGCTGGACCCAGAGAGTGTGGAATCCAGGCGCAAGGCCTCCGTTCTGGGGCCCGCGCGGGAATTCGACCAAGAGAGGTGCGCACGCTTGTTATTCACTGTCACTACAGATACATCTGTAGAATCAATGAATAGTACAACATTTGTCCTCTAGTGGGAAGGTGTGCAGTAGACCCATTGCTATCCACATAATTATAGAAAATGTAGATAAGCTGATGTCAGAAAGTTTCAAGAGATGATAGATGATGGTGGTAATGAGGATGGTAAATGAGTGTCGTCGATGAGTGATGATGGTATGACCACATTGGTCAATCCCTCCTGTCTAAAATGGTGTTCCTCAATTGGTAATATGATTATGCACATGATAAATAAGTAACTCTGCCATTTTACAATTATATTGTACCATCACAACCGGACGTAGTTGGGAATCCCATAGGGCGGCGCACAATTGGCCCAGCGGCGTCTGCTTTTGGCCAGTGTAGGCCGTCATTGTAAATAAGAATTGGTTCTTAACTGACTTGCCTAGTTAAATAAAAAAAGTAGTTTTGTGGAATGAGCGTATTTAGCATGACTCTGTGGGTCGATAGACACATGACAATTCTCCATCTTCTCTCCATATCCTCAGGGTGGACCGGGAGATCCAGAAGCTGAAGCAGAGGATCAATAAAACTGAGGGAAGTGGAAGGAGTCACACTGGGAGCGGCGATGAAAAGACCAGTCTCAGCACCCCCCCTGTCAGCCCAATCCAGAGCCTACCCCCGGTGCTGCCTATCACAGATGACGGGTACAGTGCCTTCAGAACGTATTCAAACCCCTTGACTTTTTCCACATTTTGTTGTTTGCACAGCCTGAATTTCAAATGGATTAAATTGAGATTTTTTTGTCACTGGCCTACACACAATACCACATGGAATTTTGTTTTTAGAAATGTTTACAAAAAAAGTAAACAATGAAAAGCTGAAATGTCTTAAGTCAAGAAGTATTCAACCTCTTTGTTATGGCAAGCCTAAATGAGTTCAGGAGTAAGAATTTGCTTAACAAGTCACATAATAAGTTGCATGGACTCACTGTGTGCAATAATAGTGATTGACAGGATTTTTAAAGGACTACCTCATCTCTGTACCCATACAGTTATCTATGTGGTCCCTTAATCGAGCAGTGAATTTCAAACAGGTTCAACCACAAAGACAAGGGAAGTTTTCCAATGCCTTGCTAAGAAGTGCACATATTTGGTAGATATATATATTTAAATATTTTTTTAAAGCACACTTTGAATATCCCTTTGAGCATGGTGAAGTTATTAATTACACTTTGGATGGTGTATCAATACACCCAGTCACTACAAATATACAGGCGTCCTTCCTAACTCAGTTGTCAGGAAAGGAAGGAAACCACTCAGGGATTTCACCATGATGCCAGTGGTGACTTTAAAACAGGGTTTAATGGCTGTGATAGGAGAGAACTGAGAATGGATCAATAACTTGGTTACTCCACAGCTAACCTAATTGACAGAGTGAAAAGGAAGCCTTTACAGAATAAAAAATATTCCAAAACAAGCATCCTGTTTGCAACAAGGCAGTAAAGAAATACTGCTAAAAATTGCGGCAAAGCAATTAACTTTTTGTCCTGAATACAAAGTGTCATGTTTGGGGCAAGTCCAATACAACACATTACTGAGTATCACTCTCCATATTTTCAAGCATAGTAGTGGCCGCATAATGTTATGGGTGTGCTTGTAATCGCATCATGTTATGGGTGTGCTTGTAATCGCTAAGGACTGGGGAGTTTTTCCAGGATAAAAAATAAATGAAATCGAGCTAAGCACAGGCAAAATCCTAGAGGAAACCTGGTTCAGTCTGCTTTCCACCAGACACTGGGAGATGAATTCAGCTTTCAGCAGGACAATAAAGGCCAGATCTACACTGGAGTTGCTTACAAAGAAGACAGTGAATGTCCCTGAGTGGCCGAGTTACAGTTTTGACTTAAATCTGCTTGAAAATCTAGCAAGACCTGGCAATCTGGCAAGACCTGAAAATAGTTGTCTAGCATTAATCAACAACCAATGTGACAGAGCTTGAAGAATTTTGAAAAGCATAATGGGAAAATGTGTGGAAAGCTCTTAGAGATTTACCCAGAAAGACTCACTGCTGTAATCATGATTCTAACATTTATTGGATTACTTATCTAATCAAAAGATTTTTTTGTATTTTTTTGTATTTTTTTTATTTAATTTTTTGGAACATTTCTTCCACTTTGACGTTTTGTGTAGATCGTTGACAAATCAATTTTAATCTCACTTTGTAACACAACAAAATGTGGAGAAAGTAAATGTGTGTGTGAATACTTTCGAAAGGCACTGTATGTGTCATCCTATGTAATATTCACAATGATAGCCAGAAACAGCACAGGCAAATTTGTTGTAGGTGGTGGAGAATGATGAAATGTAGATGATCATAATAAAGATGCTTTCTTTTTTGACAGTAAGGTTGACCTGGCCATTGCAGATTGAGTATCTAATACGTTTCCTTATCCGTTGACAGGATCAATGCATACATTGAGGAGGAGGTTAAGAGAAGGTTACAGAAGCTGAACCTCTTCAATGGTGACAAAAACATTGAGCTCTCGCTTTCATCTGAATCTCTGCAGGTAAGCATCACAGTGATACATTGTTTTGTTTGCCTGGCAATATTAAGATGGGGATATTTCTCAATCTCAAGAATAGATTCTTGATGTTCAAACTCATAAAGTCTTAGTTACTGTAGCCTCCCATACAATGGGAGCATAATAAAGAAACCCCAATTTGGAAATTGTGGCTTTGAAAAATAGCAATTATATGAAGTTCTTCAATCCTACAGGAGGACGAAGAAGTTAATGAATCTAGCTCTGTTAGATTAACAGATGAGGTAAGCCCAGGTCCTCGACACAGGGTATACAGAATGGACTATAATCTGCATGCATTTCTGAAAATTCTCTAAAGAGGTTACATGGACCAATCAAGTGGGGTCTTTTCCCAACCTTTCTCAAATGTTTTTGTATGTGGATGATGTTTTGCCTGGTTTGCTCTTTTTTTTCCCAATATGAGAGGAACTCTTGCTTGCCTAATGGCAAAGTTGTCCATTTACCACGCATATCAGTTTTGGTTTGAAATGAATTTGACATTGCAATGTATCTTTTAGGAATTGATTGTCATTGCTTAGAAGTGTGGTCTTGTTCATTACAGAATGATAAGCTGCAAAACCGTGTCAACCCTAGGAAATTGAAATATGAGGTAAGGCTTGAGTTTTTTTATGTTGGTGATGAAGAAACTAATCAGACATTTTGAAACAATAATTTAACTTGACTGGCAATCATTCTGAATCTTCACTAACCACCACACCAACTATGAAAAAATGCACGCCGTTTGTAAAAGGCGCTTTAGGGAACATCCTGCTTCACAGGAATCCCAAATTTGTATCTGATAAACGTAGAAGATTCCTAAACCGAGAACTTAAGACCTTTTATAAAGAAATTGCAAAAACATAAGAATATAAAAGAAGCAGGAAATTGGATAAAATACTCAATTGGCTAAAGGAAACCAGTCACTGACAGAGGAGGCCGACTTAAGTGTAGAACATGATAAGGAGAAATGTCCAACCAAACAGGGTTGATATCTGGTTTTGTAAGCAAAAAGGAAAGGTCAAAATTGCATGGAAGCCTGGGATGTGTAATTTTGTATTCATGCTGCATAACAATCATCAGTCTCTTTTAATTGCCTTTTGAATTGTAATCTTGCTCATCTGGATTCTTTTCCAATCACAACTGGATTTTTACACTTGGTGGAGGAAGAACTTAATTTACTGGGGTGAGAAGGAATACATGAAAGACTATAATTCAGAGCTGTGATCTCTGGTTTGAAGTTGTAGTCATGGAATCCCCCCTTGTCCACACAGAAAGACTCCATGCCCTTGCTGTGGCGTAGCTTCCTGTGTGTCCCAGAACGTGAGACGAGCACTCACCTAGATGGGGCTACAACAAGTTCAGAAGAAGAAGGCGGCAAAGACCGCTCTGAGTTAGATCAAATTGGCAATCCAGAAAGGGAAACCAAAGTCTTGGCAGAAAATGATAGAATGCCTTATAAAGAGGGTGAAAAAGCAAAATGGTGGCAGGTGGAAGTGAAGGGGAAGGTTGACCAAGCTGAGAGCGAGAAGAGTAGCTGTGATTTTAAAACCAAGGACTGGGGATTTAGGTCTACAAACACCATAGTCGGTGAGGATGGAAATAACAGCCAATGTAGGCCAGATGAGGAAGATGACAAGACGAAAAGTCTGTCATATTATCAGTCCAGAGAAACCAGAACAGAAAACCCACTGTTGCTCTCACAGTTTGACTCTTTGGAAGGAACCAAAGACCAAGTTCAGAACACAAGCAAGACAAGTAACGACACTGTAACCGTGATAAATTCTGAAGTCCCCATACTGAGACCAAGTTCAAAGAGACAAATCTCCATCGAGGGCTACTTTGGTCTCAACAAGATCCCTAAAGAGTCTGTAAATGGGCAGGTGCAGAGGAATCTGAGAACTTCAGAACCGGATCTATTAACCAACGAACTGGGAGCCAAACAGAGTTACGTCCTTGGATACTTGGCAGGCAAGCTGTCTGGAGTTTACAACGACGCTGGACGATATCTGCAGAGTACACGGGATATCATTCGGCAGGTTCAAGCAGGAGAGACTTCAGCATTGACTAGTACATTCTCTCAGTACATGACCATAGTTACAAAACATCTTCCACTTGCTCAGAAAAAGCAGCTTGAACCTTCAATGAAACCCGACTCGAGGCAGAATAAAGTTCATTTTGCCAATTTGACAGGCAATTGCCTTTTCAATGTACCCGAGAAAGGTAATGTGTCTGCAATTCCGGACATTTCATTATGGCCTAAAGGCTCTATGACTACATACAAAGACGGGGAGCCTGTAATTTATTGTCAGACGCTCGTGCAGTTTCCCATATGCCTTTTGGAATTACAGTCTCTTCCGCTTCAGAAGATGCTCTATTGTTTGTGCTGTGTGATGCCCAAAATCGCTACCATTTCCCACCACCTTTTGGGTATCTACTGGCTAAGCGTTGCCAATTGCAAACAGCCTACACCACAACCAAGTTGCTTACTGTTATCTGAAACCGACATCTATGCAGTCTCCGCTGGTACTGGTTTAGGTAACAACCAACCTTTGGCAGTTTTTCAGCACTTCAGTCTCTTGCACATCAAAGAGATCCAAGTGAGCTTTGCTGGGCAGCATGTACGACTCCTCGGCTCCACTAAAGACACCATCTTGGTCATCTTCACCCACAGCAAAGAGCTTACCCAGGAGCTATGCTGTACCTTGCTGAAGATCCTTGCCCCGGCAGAGGTTCAGGAAGGCCCAGGAGCCCACCCCTTGCTTCGTGGAGACCTCTCGCGCCTCTCTCTGGACTGGAGGTCCCACGTTCCAGACCTCCTGCTGGATAGTGGCCTCTGTGTTACCTCACGCTTTAAGAGGATCATGGCTGACCTGCTCTATATCCTGCACGGCAACATGGAAGGACCCAACAAGCCCTCCTTGGCTAACATACACCTTCTTCTATACACTTCCATCAAGGTGGAAAACTATTCCACCTCGCGCCAAGTTGTCCTTCGCCAGTTCTTTCTCACCGACACTCACATAGGCCTGGTGCAAGAGGATGCTGTGTTCCACCCGGAACCTCGAGGCTCAACTCTGGTTCCCATCCAACCCCAGTTTCAGGGAGTGGAGCTGCGCAGACGCTCAGACATCCGATGTGTGCTTGTGAGACACAMRGATKGATGTATGGTGCTTGACATCGRATTCTCCYRGACTCACAYAGGGCAGATTGAGACCAAAAGAAAGACSAGGAAAGGCMTAGSCATTGTCCCTCTACCTTCTGATTGCAGGCCCCCAGCTGATTCCTGGAAATTAACTTTCAGCTCTACCTCGGATGCAGCAATCCTAATCAATCATCTGTCAACCTGATTTAAGGCTGTGCTTCCAGGTTCATTACAAATGGATGTAAACTGATGAAAGTATGTAATCAATAGGAAAAAGAAGAGTTAACGTGCCACTTGCTAGGCCTGGAAGCGTAATGACTGTGCCGTCGCGCTGAACTCTCTTTGTTTTCTTTCAGTATTGCACTTGAGCAAGAAAGCCATGGTTGAGTTGGCTAGCTAGCGACATTCAGTATTGTCAGCCAACTGCATTTCTGAGTATAGTAATCAGATAGCTAGCTGATAACATCAGGGTTTGCAATACTAAAAGAGTTGAGCAACATTGTAGTAAAGATTTCACTTGTAAATCTTATTTTTGTTTGAGCATGATGGTACCTCTCTACCACTTCCAATGTGTATTTAAGTTTAAATGATTTGTTTGATTAGTTGAAAATCATATTCCAAAGAAACATTATTCTTGTAACATGGTAACCATGCCTTTTGTAATTGTCAATGTTGTCCATAATGTCAGAACATTTTATTGAAACTTCTACAGGATCCTCATTGAATATTGTGTTATAAGAAAATTATTCATATTATATTATATTATATACTACTGCTCGAAAAAAATAAAGGGAACACTAAAAAAACACATCCCAGATCTGAATGAATGAATCTTATTAAATACTTTTTTCTTTTACATAGTTGAATGTGCTGACAAACAAAATCATACAAAAATTATCAATGGAAATCAAATTTATCAACATGGAGGTCTGGATTTGGAGTCACACTCAAAATTAAAGTGGAACCACACTACAGGCTTGATCCAACTTTGATGTAATGTCTTAAAACAAGTCAAAATGAGGCTCAGTAGTGTGTGTGGCTCTCCACGTGCCTGTATGACATCCTACAACGCCTGGGCATGCTCCGATGAGGTGGCGGATGGTCTCCTGAGGGATCTCCTCCCAGACCTGGACTAAAGCATCCGCCAACTCCTGGACAGTCTGTGGTGCAACGTGGCGTTGGTGATGGAGCGAGACATAGATGTCCCAGATGTGCTCAATTGGATACACGGTCTGGGGAACGGGCGGGCCAGTCCATAGCATCAATGCTTCCTCTTGCGGAACTGCTGAACTCCAGCCATATGAGGTCTAGCATTGTCTTGCATTAGGAGGAACCCAGGGCCAACGCCCACGCATATGGTCCACAGAGGGGTCTGAGGATCTCATCTCGGTATAATGGCAGTCAGGCTACCTCTGGCGAGCACATGGAGGACTGTGCGGCCCCCCAAGAAATGCCACCCCACACCATGACTGACCCACCGCCAAACCGGTCATGCTGGAGGATGTTGCAGGCAGCAGAACGTTCTCCACGGCGTCTCCAGACTCTGTCACGTGTCACATGTGCTCATGTGGACCTGCTTTCATCTGTGAAGAGCACAGGGCGCCAGTGGCGAATTTGCCCAATCTTGGTGTTCTCTGGCAAATGCCAAACGTCCCACGCACGGTGTTGGGCTGTAAAGCACAACCCCCACCTGTGGATTCGGGCCCCTTCATACCACCTCATGGAAGTCTGTTTCTGACCGTTTGAGACAGACGCATGCACATTTGTGGCCTGCTGGATGTCATTTTGCAGGGCTCTGGCAGTGCTCCTCCTTGCACAAAGGCGGAGGTAGCGGTCCTGCTGCTGGGTTGTTGCCCTCTTACGGCCTCCTCCACGTCTCCTGATGTACTGGCCTGTCTCCTGGTAGCGCCTCCATGCTCTGGACACTACGCTGACAGACACAGCAAACCTTCTTGCCACAGCTCGCAATGATGTGCCATCCTGGATGAGCTGCACTACCTGAGCCACTTGTGTGGGTTGTAGACTCCGTCTCATGCTACCACTAGAGTGAAAGCACCGCCAGCATTCAAAAGTGACCAAAACATCAGCGAGGAAGCATAGGAACTGAGAAGTGGTCTGTGGTCACCACCTGCAGAACCACTCCTTTATTGGGGGTGTCTTGCTAATTGCCTATAATTTCCACCTGTTGTCTATTCCATTTGCACAACAGCATGTGAAATTTATTGTCAATCAGCGTTGCTTCTTAAGTGGACAGTTTGATTTCACAGAAGTGTGATTGACCTGGAGTTACATTGTGTTGTTTAAGTGTTCCCTTTATTTTTTTGAGCAGTGTATTATATTCATAAATATCCATATTATAAATATAGATCAAATACTAAAATGTAAAGGTCTAACTCCAATGGCTGCTATTGATTTTAAAGTATTTTATAGTATATTTTAATGCTTCTCTTCTTAACATACTGTGGTGGTACACCTTAATCAAATCCTAGTCAATCGTTAATTGTCACTTTTAAGAACAATTTTACTCACGAACCTAATTTGTTTTGTATTGGTGTAGTTAATTAATTGGATATTTTGTAGATTTTCTATCCTACTACAGGGAATAGGGTGATCTTTTGTTTAGTCAGCTTAGCTCTCCCTCTCTGTTCTTACATGAACCCTCACATCAATCATTTATGGCCGGTAAAATTGTTTTCTTCAATCTGTTTGTGTACATGTTTATGCATATTCATCATATGGTAATGTGCAATATGATTTTGAGGAATATGTATGAGTAGTAACATGACGAATGTCTGAAGAATAATATGACTTGGGACTATGATCACTGCAATAATGTTAATAAAAGATGGTTAATTGTTTAAACAGAAAATAAAGATAGGCTTACACAGAACACTTTGTGTTGCGTGGTTGTATCTAGCTGTTCTGTTTCGTACCTAGTCACTGTTGTCATATAAATAAGACTACACCTTCCTGTCCATGTTTCTCTCTCTGTCTCTCTCTCTCCCATTTTTCTTTCATTCCACCCATGTCTTTCCCAGCAGCGATTTGTCTCTGTCCCTCTTGGGACCAACTCCGACTGCCTAAAGGACCCCGTTAAAATTAGCATCCCTCGCTACGTTCTCAGAGGGCAAGGGAAAGATGAGCACTTTGAGTTTGAAATTAAGGTAAGCTTCTCTTGTTAATTTGTTAAGTATCTTTGTTAAGCAGCTCTCAAGGTCCAGCATCATTGCTTTTGCTGTCTCTGGTCTTGTACACACGGCCGACAGGTCCATATCCATTCTCCATTTTGAGTTAGTTGTATCAGTCTTGTACTCAGTATTATTTTCCTCTCTCTTTAGATCACTGTAATGGACGAAACGTGGACGGTCTTCAGGAGATACAGCCGCTTTCGGGAAATGCACAAAACTCTCAAGATGAAATTCCCCGAGGTAAAAGACTTTGAACTAGGAATTACCACATACTACACATCCTCTCCTATTGTAGATAATAGTAATATAATTGGTACAATCTTAACGACCTCCTTCCATACCAGCTTGCAGCTTTAGAATTCCCTCCCAAGAAACTCTTTGGAAACCGAGATGAGAGAATGGTTGCTGAACGGCAGAGTCACTTGGAGGTGAGTGCTGGCATTGACACATACTATTGCGTTTCTTAAAAGTAGTATAATTTAAGTTGTAATGATTGACGGGGTTATCGAAATCTGTCGGTGACGAAAGTCTGAAGGTTTGTCATTCTCATCCATCAGTTCAGAGATCTATTTGTTCCTTGTCATACATTTAAAGCAGTAGTCGCCAAACTGTGGATCGCAAGGCATTCCTAGTCGATCACCAAACATTTCTGTAGAAAAGCCAATGATAAAGCTTTACGCTTCAATTTTTTTTTGTATTAGTCTTGCGCTGTTGGTTCATCTACCGCAGATGCACTGCAGGGCAGGGTAGGCAAAGTGTTCTCATTTTGAACCATTTAATTTGTCTATCCTGCGGACCAAGAGAGCTAAATCAAGTGTGCCTACTGCGCTGGCCAATCGGATAGCTCAAATCACTGTGCCTACAGCTTCAACGACCCCACAGCAAAGTTTGATACTTGCCTACGTGAGATTTCATAACTTTTAAAACCCTGACCAAAGCGAGACTGTCAAAGATACAGCTGCTGTGTTTGATTGAGATCATGTTTAAGGCTATATTCAGCACTGTTTTTATTTAACACTTTTACAAAACAAAAAAAAGCGCTTCTCCATACTTCTACTCGCGCTACAACCAGCACTGCAACTGCAATGAATCATTAGCCAATTGTATCGATAGGCCTGCCTTTTGATTATTTGCAGCTCGTCGTTTTTTATTTTGTTTATATCGACCATTTCTATGGTCATAAGAACATGAATTTGTGCATGAGGCAGAAATAATGTAGTGCGACTTGAGTTTCGCCATTAGGTGGAAGGCTGTCCCCTCTCTCTGATCAGTCTTACCGGAGGAAAGGAGAGCGCAGGGAACTTGAGAGGCAGACCCTCTGCTGCTCTCTCCCTCCGCTGAGACTGACCATCAGATGCAGGTACCATCAGTATAGTAAAATACAAAAGTTACTTAGTTGCAAGTTATTCAATTCGTACTCAGCTGTGCCTTGCAAGTGATACAACAACTGATCTATTTTGTTATCAAAGCTCAAGTTTTGAAATATAATATAGTCTGAGAAGGCCAAGCATAGCCAATATGTTGTGATCATGTATTAGTGCACAAACCTCATTCCTACAGAAATGTTTTTATTAGGTTAATGTTGCATATGCTTACATTTTTTTGCTCCTCCAGAAATATCTGAAAAACTTCTTCAGGGTTATGATGTCGCCATCCTCGGGCTCTCCACTCCGCACTGATTCAGACTCTGAGGGTGGTCTGCAGCTGTCCAAGCACGCCATCTGTGACTTCTCCCCGTTCTTTAAGAAGGGCGTCTTTGACTACAGCAGCCATGGAACTGGTTGAAAACATTTTGGATGAGGACGGGTTGGAGCTAGTCTGGCCCTAGATATTTTTGTGCTGTTTTGCCATTTCCTACAGTCATTGGAGTTGACAAGACAGCGCCAGCAGATCTGTGACCAGGCTACGATGGAGCAGCTTTAATCCCAAAATCAAAGTGTGCGGTGCCTTCCCAGGTCGCAGTCTAGATATTGACCTCAGTACAACCAAGTTCAGGGGCACTAAGGAACAGATATCTAACTTACTATTCACCTTACTACTTTTTCTTCTTCTAGCTCTCCTGCTTTCCTACTCACTCTCTTCCTTTCCTACTCACTCTCCTTCCTTTCCTACTCACTCTCCTTCCTTTCCTACTCACTCTCCTTCCTTTCCTACTCACTCTCCTTCCTTTCCTACTCACTCTCCTTCCTTTCCTACTCACTCTCCTTCCTTTCCTACTCACTCTCTTCCTTTCCTACTCACTCTCTTCCTTTCCTACTCACTTTCCTTCCTTTCAGGTTAGGCCAGTACATTTGGAAATTGACCTTTTTTATGAGGACCAAACGCATGAGGAATAGTCTTATCTTATAAGTCGAGTAAGTCATGTAATGACAACAGGTGTAGAATATGTGATATTACAGTGACACAAAATGGTTCTTAAGCGGGCCTTGCAGAAAGGCAATGCAACCGCTGCCAATCTAGGAGACATTGCAAAGTCCTGGCATTAATGACTTGCTAAGTCATCTACTCTGCTCTCTTCCTGTTCACCATAGTTTACTCAGAAATAATGTTCTGAAGGGAGGCTTTACAACAAAATACTTTTTATGCAGCTATAATTTCGATGGCAACTCTAGTGTCTACCATTTCTGGTGATATACAATTGAGACTGACATGTGCTGTATCTATGGGAACTGACCATGAAGGCATTACTCTTCACTACCTGTAGTGTTGATAAGGGTGGGCTGTTTCTGTATTGTATGGGTCATGGCTTCTCAAACTTGCTTAAAGTGGGATGTTCAGTATTTTATGACTTAATGTTAGATGGTTACTCATCCTAAAAGTAGACTAACCCAACCATGGGTTACATTTCTTCTAGCCCATAGATTACTTTCTTGGTTAGAAACCAAAAAACGGAACTTCCCCTTTTAATGTTGATATCATGTCTCATTATTGTACAATGTATCAGTTGAAAATAGTCTGAGGAGAGGTACTTTTGAGTGCAATAACAAGGACTCATGATCACTCCCAATTTTCAGAGAAATGTTACATTTAGTCGTTATGGTGAGCTGTCGAAGTGATAAAAGGCTTTGACTTCACCTTTAATGGTAGCTACTACAGTTTTAAAAAAAAGTCAAGCTGATGTCACATATGGCATTTGTGCAGGTTGAATCATATTATTCAGGATTGAGAGAATAATTGTTGAACGAAACGTGGCACATCTCTCCAGACTTCACCTTTCAACACTTAATTGGGTATTTTTTGGGCCTAGGCAGTTGGTGTGCCTACTGGTCCTGAAAGCTGTTGCTAACAGTGTTGCTCTCCATGTTTCTAATTGGGTAATAGAATTACGCTTTTGTTGACCGCATGTCTTCCAAGTTTCACACGTAATACAATCACGGCTGCTGATTTCAACACTTGACAAAACACTTTCATAACTGGACATACTGTAGGTGCTAATACTTGTGGTGTGGATGTCAAACAGTTTACTTGGGGTTAGACTTACTATGTCTTTGTAAATCTGTAACAAAATATAATTATTTCTTAAATAAGTAATGAGGTGGTACAAATATACTACAGTTTCACATTAAATGTAGCATAGTGCAAGATCTTTAATCACTCCCCTTGTAAAGCATATTGTATACATATAATGTATATTGGAATGTTTATGTGCATAGTTTTCTACATGAAGTGCTTGTACACACGCAATGTAAACTATTGACATTGAATGTCATAAAAGGGATTGTATATTATAACTGCTATAACTGATTTAGCTTTCAAAGGCTTTGATATCGTAATGATGTAAGAGGAGGACCAGTTTGCTTTACTGGTGTCCATTTTGAGACTCCAAGTTGAGGGATTGAAAGTCAGTCATATGTAAGTACTGTAGTAGAAACTTTTTTTTTTGTTTTTATATAATTTTTTAGAACTGGAATATAATTAGGATTATATTGATTTTCATAACTAACAGCTCATTTGTGTATTTATGTCCTGTAAAAACACTTGGCGATCTGCAAAATAATGTACAGCAAGAAACTGATTAGTTGTACCGTTGTATTGAAGTTGTAACTGACACATTTACAAAATCGATACATTTGATAAAACTCCTGCAAAATATTTTGCTGCGGCATTGTGTGTTTATAACATGGATGCAACTCATAAAAAAATAGGGACAGTTTATGACCTCTTGAATATCTTACAGGAGTAATATACTTACTGGTGTAATACACAGCAAGCATATCAAACTATTTCTTTTTTATTAAAAAAAAAAAATTATTCCAACTTTATTTAACCAGGTAGGCCAGTTGAGAACAAGTTCTCATTTACAACTGCGACCTGGCCAAGATAAAGCAGTGCAACACAAACACAGAATTACACATGGAATAAACAAACATACAGTCAAAAACACAATATACAGTGTGTGCAAATGAGGTAAGATTAGGGAGGTAAAGGCAATAAATAGGCCGTAGTGGCGAAGTAATTACAATTTAGCAATAAACACTGGAGTGATAGATGTGCAGAAAATGAATGTGCAAGTAGAGATACTGGAGTGCAAAGGAGCAAAAATGGGCTATGTGCAGTGATCTGGGAGATATGAGTCTACCGCTTCAGTGATTTTTGCAATTTATTCCAGTCATTGGCAGCAGAGAACTGGAAGGAAAGGTGGCCAAAGTAGGAAAGGGCTTTGGGGTGACCAGTGAACTATACTTGCTGGAGCGTGTGCTACGGGTGGGTGCTGCTATGGTGACCAGTGAGCTGAGATAAGGTGGGGCTTTACCTAGCAAAGACTTATAGATGACCTGGAGCCAGTGGGTTTGGCGACGAATATGAAGCAAGGGCCAGTCAACGAGAGCATACAGGTCGCAGTGGTGGGTAGTATATGGGGCTTTGGTGATAAAACATATGGCACTGTGATAGACTGCATCCAATTTGCTGAGTAGAATGTGGGAGGCTATTTTATAAATGACATCGTCGAGGATCGGTAGGATAGTCAGTTTTACGAGGGTATGCTTGGCAGCGTGAGTGAAGGAGGCTTTGTTTGCGAAATAGGAAGCCGATTCTAGATTTGATTTTGGATTGGAGATGCTTAATGTGAGTCTGGAAGGAGAGTTTACAGTTCAACCAGACACCTAGGTATTTGTAGTTGTCCACATATTCTAAGTCAGAACCGTCCAGAGTGTAGTGATGCTGGATGGATGGGCAGGTGCAGGCAGCGATCGGTTGAAGAGCATGCAGTTAGTTTTACTAGCATTTAAGAGCAGTTGGAGGCCACGGAAGGAGAGTTGTATGTCATTGAAGCTCGTTTGGAGGTTAGTTAACACAGTGTCCAAAGAAAGGCCAGATGTATACAGAATGAATCACCAGCAGCAAGAGCGACAAGAGTCGGCCCGAGAATTGAACCCTGTGGTACCCCCATAGACTGCCAGAGGTCCGGACAACAGGCCCTCCGATTTGACACACTGAACTCTATCTGAGAAGTAGTTGGTGAACCAGGCGAGGCAGTCATTTGAGAAACCAAGGCTGTTGAGTCTGCCGATAAGAATGTGGTGATTGACAGAGTTGAAAGCCTTGGCCAGGTCGTTGAAGACAGCTGCACAATCCTGTCTTTTATCAATGGCGGTTATGATATCGTTTAGGACCTTGAGCGTGGCTGAGGTGCACCCATGACCAGCTCGGAAACCAGATTGCATAGCAGAGAAGGTACGGTGGGATTCGAAATGGTCGGTAATCTGTTAACTTGGCTTTCGAAGACCTTAGAAAGGCAGGGTAGGATAGATATAGGTCTGTAACAGTTTGGGTCTAGAGTGTCTCCCCCTTTTGAAGAGGGGATGACCGCAGCAGCTTTCCAATCTTTGAGGATGTCAGACGATACGAAAGAGGTTGAACAGGCTAGTAATAAGGGTTGCAACAATTGCGGCGGATAATTTTAGAAAGCGAGGGTCCAGATTGTCTAGCCCAGCTGATTTGTACGGGTCCAGATTTTGCAACTCTTTCAGAACATCAGCTATCTAGATTTGGGTGAAGGAGAAAAGGGGGAGGCTTGGGCAAGTTGCTGTGGGGGGTGCAGGGCTGTTGACCGGGGTTGGCGTAGTCAGGTGGAAAGCATGGCCAGCCTTAAGAGATGCTTATTGAAATTCTCAATTATCGTGGATTTATCGGTGGTGACAGTGTTTCCGCGCCTCAGTGCAGTTGGCAGCTGGGAGGAGG
This sequence comes from Salvelinus sp. IW2-2015, assembly GCF_002910315.2. NCBI lineage: Eukaryota > Metazoa > Chordata > Actinopteri > Salmoniformes > Salmonidae > Salvelinus > Salvelinus sp. IW2-2015. Next base: position 4,719,113 of record NC_036861.1, read on the forward strand.
TGCTCTTATTCTCCATGGACTTTACAGTGTCCCAGAACTTTGAGTTTGTGCTACAGGATGCAAATTTCTGTTTGAAAAAGCTAGCCTTTGCTTTCCTAACTGCCTGTGTATATTGGTTCCTAACTTCTCTGAAAAGTTGCATATCGCGGACGCTATTCGATCCTAATGCAGTACGCCACAGGATGTTTTTGTGCTGGTCACTGGTAGTCAGGTCTGGAGTGAAGGGCGATATCTGTTCCTGGTTCAACATTTTTTGAATGGGGCATGTTTATTTAAGATGTTGAGGAAAACACTTTTTTAAAGAATAACCAGGTATCCTCTACTGACGGAATGAGGTCAATATCCTTCCAGGATACCTGGGCCAGGTCGATTAGAAAGGCCTGCTCGCTGAAGTGTTTTATGTAGCGTTTGACAGTGATGAGGGGTGGTCGTTTGACCGCAGACCCATTACGGACGCAGGCAATAAGGCAGTGATTGCTGAGATCCTGGTTGAAGACAGGAGAGGTGTATTTAGAGGGCAGGTTGGTCAGGATGATATCTATGAGGGTGCCCGTGTTTACAGATTTGGGGTTGTACCTGGTAGGTTCATTGATAATTTGTGTGAGATTGAGGGCATCTAGCTTAGATTGTAGGACGGTCGGGGTATTAAGCATGTCCCAGTTTAGGTCACCTAACAGTACGAGCTCTGAAGATAGATGGGGGGCAATCAATTCACATATGGTGTCCAGGGCACAGCTGGGGGCAGAAGGTGGTTATAACAAGCGGCAACGGTGAGAGACTTGTTTATGGAAAGGTGGATTTTTAGAAGTAGAAGCTCGATTTGTTTGGGCACAGACCTGGATGGTATGACAGAGCTCTGCAGGCTGTCTCTGAAGTAGATTGCAACTCTGCTCCCTTTGGCAGTTCTATCTTTTTGGAAGATGTTATAGTTAGGGTTGGAAATTTCAGGATTTTTGGTGGCCTTCCTAAACCATGATTCAGACACGGTTAGGACATCCGGGTTGGCAGTGAGTAAAACAAACTTAGGGAGGAGGCTTCTAATGTTAACATGCGTGAAACCAAGGCTTTTACAGTTACAGAAGTCAACAAATGAGCGCCTGGGGAATGGGAGTGGAGCGAGGCGCTGCAGGGCCTGGATTAACCTCTACATCACCAGAGGAGGAGGAGGAGTAGGATAAGGGTATGGCTAAAGGCTATAAGAACTGGTCTAGTGCGTTCGGAACAGGTTTCTGGGCGCAGAAGAATAGATTCAAGGCATAATGTACAGACAAGGATGTGAATACAGTGGAGGTAAACCTAGGCATTGAGTGATGATGAGAGGTTTTGTCTCTAGAGACCTCATTTAGACCAGGTGAGGTCACCGCATGTGTGGGAGGTGAAACAATTCTTGCATAACTCATGTTCAAATGGGTGTAATCTTAAATACTTAGAATGTGAATTACAGTGCATTCGGAAAGTATTCAGACCCCTTGACCTTTTTTCTACATTTTGTTACAGCTGTATTCTAAAATGTATTAAATCGTTTTTTCCCCCTAATCAATCTACCCCATAATGACGAAGCAAAACTAGGTTTAGAAATGTATTCAAAATACAAAACTGAAATATCACATTTTACTTCCCAGAATAGGCAATGCAGAAATACCCAAGGACAAGAAAGTTTAGATTTTTTTTTAAACTAGATGATTACCTCTTGGATTACTTTGAGATTCACAAAGGATGTTGGCAAAAAAAAATATTGGCACCTTTTGTTTTCTCAATGCCATTCAATTCAGCGTTGAAAAAAGTTGCAAGTTTGTTCCACCTGAGCGAGTCTGGCCACAAGTCAGAGACGACCATGACACACCATATGCGTTTGATGGATCCTTTTTGTCTTTAATGCCTCAATCTAAAAAAAAATATATTGGCACCCATTTTCAGTACTCCAGCACCCTACCATTGCGAGGATAACGACACTGATCCTTTCTCTAAAATGTTTAATGAGACTGGAGAACACATTGGGAGGGATCTTAGACCCTTCATGCATAAAGAATCTTTCCAGATCCTTGGTATCATTTGTCTGTGCCAATGGACTGCCCTCTTCAATTCAAACCAGTGGTTCCCAAACTTTTTATAGTCCCGTACCCCTTCAAACATTCAACCTCCAGCTGCGTACCCCCTCTAGCACCGGGGTCAGCGCACTCTCAAATGTTGTTTTTTGCCATCATTGTAAGCCTGCCACACACACACTATACAATACATTTATTAAACATAAGAATGAGTGAGTGTTTTTGTCACAACCTCTTATAGGACCAGGGCACAAATGATAATATAATAATCAATCATTTTGCTCTTTTATTTAGCCATCTTACATGTAAAACCTTATTTGTTCATCAGAAATTGTGAATAACTCGCCACAGGTTGAGAAGGGTGTGCTTGAAAGGATGAACATACCTCTGCAATGTTGTGTTGGAGAGAGTCTCAGTCTTAAATCATTTCCCACACACAGTCTGTGCCTGTATTTAGTTTTCATGCAAGTGAGGGCCGAGAATCCACTCTCGCATAGGTACGTGGTTGCAAAGGGCATCAGTGTCTTAACAGCGCGATTTGCCAAGGCAAGAAACTGAACGCAGCCCTATCGCGAAATCTGGCAGTGGCTTCTGATTCAATTCAATTTTCACAGAACCGCTTGTTGCAATTTCGATGAAGCGCTCTTGTTCAGATATCGGGAAGTGAACTGGAGGCAGGCCATGAAAGGGATAACGAATCCAGTTGTTTGTGTCGTCCGTTTCGGGGAAAGTAGTTGCGCACCCAGCTCACTCCGGTGCACTATTTGACATTTTCCGTCAGCTTGAGTTCATTTGCACACAAAAAATCATACAATGATGGAAATACCTGTGTGTTGTCCTTGTTAATGCAGACAGAAAAGAGCTCCAACTTGTTAATCATAGCCTCAATTTTGTCCCGCACATTGAATATAGTTGCGGAGAGTCCCCGTAATCCTAGATTCAGATCATTCAGGCGAGGAAAGAACATCACCCAGATAGGCCAGTCATGTGAGAAACTTGTTATTGTGCAAGCGGTCAGACAAGTGAAAAATTATGGTCATTAAAGAAAACTTTAAGCTCGTCTCTCAATTCAAAACAACGTGTCAATACTTTGCCCCTTGATAACCAGCTCACTTCTGTATGTTGTAAAAGCGTTACATGGTCACTGCCCATATCATAATGCAGAAAATACGAGTTCAAGGGCCTTGCTTTAACAAACCATTTTCACTAGTGTCCAACACGTCTTTCAAGCTGTCAGGCATTCCCATGGCAGCAAGAGCCTCTCGGTGGATGCTGCAGTGTACCCAAGTGGCATTGGGAGCAACTGCTTGCATGCGCGTTACTACTCCACTATGTCTCCATGTCATAGCTTTTGCACCATCAGTACAGACACCAACACATCTTGGCCACCAAAGTCCATTTGATGTCACAAAGCTTTCCAGTACTTTAAAAATATCCTCTCATGTTGTCCTGGTGCCTTAGACCGCTGCACCACTCGGGAGCCAAATAATTAACATCCAATCACATTAATCGTTACTCTCTTGCGGGAAACCTTCACTCTTGCGCAGACATTTAGAAACAAAACATGACAATTTGAAAAATAAGCCACAGGAGTTTGAGCGATAATAAAGACAACTTTTGAGTAGTAAGACATGTATAAAAGCAACAGATACCATTAATAAGAAAGGGCTAGAAGCGTCTTATGTGGTGAGCTACCGAGTGGCTAGGACAGGCAAGCCCCATACTATTGTGGAGGACTTCATTCTTCCTACTAACGCGGATATGGCTGGGACAATGCTGGGGGGGAAAAAAATGGCTTCATCAAACAACACTTTCACAACGCATCAGTGACATGGCAGGAGATGTTTTGAAACAATTACTGCTTCGCATACAAGCCAGTGAATTATATGGATGAGTCAGACGTGGCGGCGGGCCTGGCACAGCTCCTGGTATATGTACGTTACATTTATCGCTCTTATCCAGAGCGACTTACAAATAGCACAAAATAATGAGGCTATATACAGGGGGTACCAGTACCCGAGTCAGTGTGCTGGGGTACAGGTTAGTCGAGGTAATTTGTACATGTAGGTAGGGGTAAAGTGACTATGCATAGATAATAAACAGCGAGTAGCAGCAGTGTGAAAACAAAGTGGGGGAGTCGTCAATGTAAATAGTCTGGGTGGCCATTTTGATTAATTGTTCAGCAGTCTTATGGCTTGGGGGTAGAAGCTGTTAAGGAGCCTTTTGGACCTAGACTTGGCGCTCCAGTACCGCTTGCCCTGCGGTAGCAGAGAGAACAGTCTATGACTTGTAACTGGAGTCTTTGACAATTTTTTGTTCCTTAATCTGACACTGCCTAGTATATAGGTCCTGGATGGCAGGAAGCTTGGCCCCAGTGATGTACGCACTACCCTCTGTAGCGCCTTAAGGTTGGCTGCCCAGCAGTTGCCATAAAAGGCTGTGATGCAACGGGTGAGGATGCTCTCGCTGGTCCAAATACCAATGCCGTTTATCAAACTCCAGGTGGTGCTATGGTCAGATGACATGAAAATAGAGCTCTTTGACCACGCACACCAGTGGTGGGTTTGGCATTTGAGTCCAATATGTTCATATTTTGAATTCCACTTCTGACAAACAGCATTACCTTCAGATGTAAACACAGTATAAACAGTATACATACAGTTCGTCATCAGACAAAGTGGAGATTTATATATCATTGCATTTATTTTAGGAACACGAAGCATGGTAAGACAGGAACACAAACACTAAATAATAAATGTATTGTAGAAATGTATGCATTTGCTCTTAACTGGTGAGAAACTAATTATCTGTCATACAGCATGTATATCAGTCACTGTTAAAACACACAGTGTTGTAGCCTTTCTCAATCACTGTCTGGCTTACACTGAATCTGTGTTGATAGTATCAGTGAAAAAGTGACATCTGACTGATGTCACTGAGTGGACATCTCTTGGGAACCAGTCACCGATCTACTTTAGTAGTTCGCCAATACTTTCATTGGGGAACTCACCCCATACTTATTTCTTTATACAATGGCTGCAGATATATTTTTTCCTACGACTTGTCTTTAGTTGATGGCTGGCCGATCTTCGAGAGGTCCCCGAACGACACGTTCGCAGAGCCTCTTTTCGCTGGTTTCGCCTGCCAAGAACAAAACAGCATTCAACATCTTCACCATTTGTCATTGACATTATATTTCTGCAAATGTGATTTGCGAAGATCACACACCTGGGAGTCATGAGGCTTCCAACCAATCATGTAGAGGATCTCAAATGTTGCAGGAACAGACCCATTCTCACTCCCATACATCTCTGAGGGAAATCAATCAAATACAGTATCGGCATCTGAAGCAGGGGTCAGGCTGGTTAACAACCGGTACTGGAGAGCTGCTGGTTGTGCATGATTTTGTTCCAAGCCTGCGCTTAACACACCCGATTCATCTGCTCATCGAGATGTGTTGAATCAGGTGTGTTTGTGCTGGGCTGGAGCAAAACCCTACACCCAGTAGCTTTCCAGGACCAGAGTTGGTGATCACTTCTCTAAAGCAGAAGTTTGATCAGTTACTTCTGCTTAGGGACGTATAAAAATGTACAGAATGGGTACCTAGAGGAAAATGGGGGAAGGTCATGCCTTTTCAAATTGTCAAGGGGAGGGTTTAGTATTATTTTTTTTACTAGTCCAAGGGAGGGTAATGTAATTGATGAAATGTCTATTTCTCAGTGGCTTATTAGGCTATATATCGATGTGTGCCCGATGCCACCCCTCATCTGATTCTCTGCTGGGTGCGCAATATCAAGTGCGCCTACAGGCTATTTAGTACGGTCTCAATCAAATAATCCATAGCCTATAGGCTACGAAGAGCATGCTCGAAAAGCACAGAAACCGATAGCTGCCGGGATGGTGTATATAAAAGGAGGACCGGAGGTCAACTTTGATAACTCTATAATTGACTTTATTAAAAATAAAATTCTTGCCCATAATGTAGGCCTATTTATCAGAGTTATCGACCTCACAATAAGCCAGGTACGAGTAACTTACATCGTGGTGCTGAAATTTGAAGCAGCAGCCGGGGCACTATTAATCGGAAATGGACAGCTCATGGTGATGAAAATAAGCAAATTCGAGTAGGCATAATTCATTTCAACGTCTTCATTTTATTTACACTTCACTACCAGGGCTTTGTGTTGGAGCCTATTTATTCCTACTTAAGAAATAAGAGGGCGGCCTACCTGTTTTGACGGACAAAATTAGGCTACTGGCTGCTATATCTATAGATGTGTTGGTCAATTCCTCCACCCATCCGTGCTCTCAAATAGCCTACCTCTGTGTCAGTGAAGGGCTGTTAAGTTAACTGGAGAGCCTTACAGTTGTGGGCGGAGCAGTTGCCGTACCAGGCGGTGATACAGCCTGACAGGATGCTCTCGATTGTGCATCTGTAAAAGTTTGAGGGTTTTCGGTGACAAGCCAAATTTCTTCAGCCTCCAACTGTCCCGTCAATGTGGTAGGGGGGTGCTCCCTCTGCTGTTTCCTGAAGTCCACGATCATCTCCTTTTGTTTTGTTGCGTGTGAGGTTATTTTCCTGACACCACACCCCGAGGGCCCTCACCTACTCCCTGTAGGCCGTCTCGTTGTTGTTGATAATCAAGCCTACCACTAATGTCATCTGCAAACTTGAGTTGGTTTGAGTTTGAGGCGTGCGCACGCAGTCATGGGTGAACAGGGAGTACAGGAAGTACAGGAGAGGGCTAAGAACGCACCCTTGTGGGGCCCCAGTGTTGTGGCTCAGCGGGGTGGAGATGTTGTTTCCTACCTTCACCACCTGGGGGTGACCCAGGGTCTTGAGCTTAATGACGAGTTTGGAGGGTACTATGATGTCAAATGCTGAGCTGTAATCGATGAACAGCATTCTTACATAGGTATTCCTCTTGTCCAGATGGGTTAGGGCAGTGTGCAGTGTGATTGCATTGTCTGTGGACCTATTGGGGCGGTAAGCAAATTGGAGTGGGTCTAGGGTGGAGGTGATATGATCCTTGACTAGTCAAAGCACTTCATGATGACGGAAGTGAGTGCTACAGGGCGATAGTCGTTTAGCTCAATTACCTTAGGTTTCTTGGGAACAGGAACAATGGTGGCCCTCTTGAAGCATGTGGGAACAGCAGACTTGGATAGGGATTGATTGAATATGTCCATAAACACACCAGCCAGCTGGTCTGCGCATGCTCTGAGGATGTAGCTAGGGATGCCGTCTGGGCCTGCAACCTTGCGAGGGTTAACACGTTTAAACAATTCTCACGTTGGCCGCGGTGAAGGAGAGCCCGCAGGTTCTGGTAGCGGGCTGTGCCAGTGGCACTGTATTGTCCTCAAAGCCAGCAAAGAAGTTGTTTAATTTGTCCGGGAGCAAGACGTCCATGTCCGCGACGTGGCTAGTTTTGTTTTTGTAATCCGTGATTGACTGTGGACCCTGCCACATACGTCTCGTGTCTGAGCCGTTGAATTGCGACTCTACTTTGTCTCTATACTGACGCTTGTTTGATTGCCTTGCGGAGGGAATAGCTACACTGTTTGTATTCGGTCATGTTTCCGGTCGCCTTGCCATGATTTAAAGCAGTGGATTGCGCTTTCAGTTTTGCGCGAATGCTGCTATCAATCCACGGTTTCTGGTTGGGGAAGGTTTTAATAGTCACCGTGGGTACATCCCAGATGCACTTGCTCATAAACTCGCTCACTGAATCAGCGTATGCAGTCGTGGCCAAACGTTTTGAGAATGACAAATATTAATTTTCACAAAGTCTGCTGCCTCAGTTTGTATGATGGCAATTTGCATATACTCCAGAATGTTATGAAGAGTGATCAGATGAAGTCCCTCTTTGCCATGCAAATGAACTAAATCCCTAAAAAACATTTCCACTGCATTTCAGCCCATGCCACAAAAGGACCAGCTGACATCATGTCAGTGATTCTCTCGTTAACACAGGTGTGAATGTTGAACGAGGACAAGGCTGGAGATCACTCTGTCATGCTGATTGAGTTTGAATAACAGACTGGAATCTTCAAAAGGAGGGTGGTGCTTGGAATCATTGTTCTTCCTCTGTCAACCATGGTTACCTGCAAGGAAACACGTGCAGTCATCATTGCTTTGCACAAAAAGAGCTTCACAGGCAAGCATATTGCTGCCAGTAAGATTGCACCTAAATCAACCATTTATCTGATCATCAAGAACTTCAAGGAGAGCGGTTCAATTGTTGTGAAGGCTTCAGGGCGCCCAAGAAAGTCCAGCAAGCGCCAGGACCGTCTCCTAAGGTTGCTTCAGCTGCGGGATCGGAGCACCACCAGTACAGAGCTTGCTCAGGAATGAAAGCAGTTAGGTGTGAATGCATCTGCACGCACAGTGAGGCAAATACTTTGAGGATGGCCTGGTGTCAAGGAGGGCAGCAAAGAAGCCACTTCTCTCCAGGAAAAACATAATGGACAGACTGATATTCTGTGAAAGGTACAGGGATGGGACTGGTGAGGACTGGGGTAAAATCATTTTCTCTGATGAATCCTCTTTCCGATTGTTTGGGGCATCCGGAAAAAAGCTTGTCCGGAGAAGACAAGGTGAGCGCTACCATCAGTTCTGTGTCATGCCAACAGTAAAGCATCCTGAGACCATTCATGTGTAGGGTTGCTTCTCAGCCAAGGGAGTGGGCTCACTCACAGTTTTGCCTAAGAACACAGCCATGAATAAAGAATGGTACCAACACATCCTCCAAGAGCAACTTCTCCCAACCATTCAGGAACAGTTTTGTGACGAACAATGCCTTTTCCAGCATGATGGAGCACCTTGCCATAAGGCAAAAATGATAACTAAGTGGCTCGGGGAACAAAACATCAATATTTTGGGTCCATGGCCAGGAAACTCCCCAGACCTTAATCCCTTTGAGAACTTGTGGTCAATCCTCGAGGCGGGTGGACAAACAAAAACCCACAAATTCTGACAAACTCCAAGCATTGATTATGCAAGAATGGGCTGCCGACAGTCAGGATGTGGTCCAGAAGTTAATTGACAGCATGCCAGGGCGGATTGCAGAGGTCTTGAAAAAGAAGGGTCAACACTGCAAATTCTTTGCATCAACTTCATGTAATTGTCAATAAAAGCCTTTGACACTTATGAAATGCTTGTAATTATACTTCAGTAATCCATAGTAACATCTGACAAAAATATCTAAAGACACTGAAGCAGCAAACTTTGTGGAAATTAATATTTGTGTCATTCTTCAAACTTTTGGCCACGACTGTACATCAATGTTGTTGTCTGAGGCTATCCGGAACATATCCCAGTCCTCGTGATCGAAGCAATCTTGAAGCGTGGAATCCGATTGGTTGGACCAGCGTTGAACAGACCTAAGCACGGGCGTTTCCTGTTTTAGTTTCTGTCTATAGGCTGGGAGCAACAAAATGGAATCATGGTCAGATTTGCCGAAAGGAGGGCGAGGGAGGGCTTTGTATGCACTGCGGAAGTTAGAGTAGCAATGATCCAGAATGCTGCCAGCCTGGAACAGTATGTATGGATGATAATAATGGTATAAGATGGTTTCATTTCAAGTATGTATTTATCTACTATGTAGCTCACCTTGGTAGATTGCAGCTGCAGCTAAAATGGTGTCTCTGTGCAACATGGACTTCCTGTTCCAAGCGCAGTTGCTCTCCCCCATACCTGGAGAGTTGAGACAACGGTGAAAACTCAGCATTCAGGCGCTAAACATTATTTAACTGCCTGTCCTATGAGACAATTACCTATGAGAAGATGAATAGAAACAATTCAACTATAAAAACTCAGTATGAACAAAAAGCACAGATCTACAACAGTATAACTGCGGTATACAGTAGGCCTACCTTGCAGGTCACTCATGACCTCAAGTATCCCAGGATAGTGCACTTGAATTTCGTCAATGTCCTACAGAAAAACAAAATGTAATAAATCGCTTGCCTCAAACACAAAAATTGGGGCATCATTATAATTTCTAGCTAATCGCTAGATTCACAGCTAGGACCACAGAATTAAATAGAACACTCACATTAGCCTATATTGTATATCTATGGCTAGGGACACCCAAGGCCTCACCACTGTCAGCATACTGAAGCCTGCCTGGCCCAGCAAGTTGCCCAGGTCTGTGACGGCCGTGTAGGGGGACACGTGGGGGGAGAACCCCCCTTCCCGCTCGAGCTCAGCCAGCTGCAGGGCGCAGCGCAGCTCATACAGGGTCTCCCCGCCCACCATGGCCCCAATGAACGCCCCGTCTGGCTTCAGGACCTGGTTGATCTTTGGGACGGGAGCGGGATTATAATGACAGCACAGTGATACAGACTGAAGAACCAGGATTGTTGTAATCCTGAATCCTATGCGTAAATATGATGTTTTAAGAAGGTAACGTGTTTGGAAAAACAGCCCGGCAAAAGGCAATAGACAAAGTACTGATGTAAAAAATTATAATATGAGGCTGTCAGTTACCTGTCTCAAGGCTCCAGGGAGATCATTGATCCAGTGTAGGCTAAACAGGAGAAACATACAGTACGAATTTATTTTGTGTTGCAAGCAAGCCATTCAAAACCCTGGGGAATATGACTTGGATGGCTCAAATCGAATATTATGTCAGAAACATCTACAGGGCCAAATCACCTCAAGCTGCTGACCACCAGATCAAATGTGTTTTCTTTAAAGGGTAGAAACTCTTCATCGGCCATGACACAGTGGGTAGGGATCTCACTTTCTCTTGTGTTTCTCTGAGGAGCGAGAAGAGTGTTAGATCATCCAGAAAAAAAACCTCCATAACATGCCTCTGATTTTACAGAATATTCCATCAATCTATTGATGTGGTCTCTGCTCATAAATACAATCATTCCACTTAGGCTATGGGTGTTCCAACAGAATTACATATTATAATTCCTATTAGTAATTTAATTGGATATAACTCACCAAAGACTTTTCTGAGATGTCAGTTAAAAAGAGCTGCTCAACTACTTCCTGAAAATGGAAGCACAATTCAATATTCAGAAAGCCATACATCTTGTGAGTTGATGTTTTCCCTACCTTAAAAAGGGGCAATCTACATCCATTTTGGATTTATAAATGTATGATATGTACCCATTGACTCTTGAAACGGGTGGGGAATGCTGTTATTGTTTAAAATGCTCCCCGCCTCTTTATGAACAACCATTGAAGGCTACCTTGTGCAAATGCTCAGCAATGTGACTTTTCCCACAGCCAATGTCCAAAGCCAAAGGAAATGTCCTGTGAAAATAAGTTCAAAATGTCAGCAAAATACACACCCTCACATGCACAAATATAAACTTTTAATTTCAACAGTGCCACGAATGTGACAATTTTCATACACTACGTCTATGCATCACAACTTCTGTTGCCTTACCTTGTAATGTCATAGACCCGGTCTGCAACTCTGCTTCCAACCTGCAAATGAATACGAACAGTACCAGAATACATACATTTCCTTGGATAAAAGAGAGCTAGGACGGGACAAACTATCTCATACAAATACAGCTACAGTATACCTCGTCTCTCAGATAGTCATATTTGTCACCGTCTTGTAGCGATGCAGCCCATTTCTTCTGTCTCCTCTTCATAGTCCTGTCAAATACATTCATTGTACCTCCAGCCCTGCCCGACAACTGCCTCTGAATTTCAGTCCCTTGTGAACACCGAATTTTAGGAGACAACTCTCTCACCGGTGGAAACATTGAATGAGCTGTCATGACATTTCTTTGCGAATGAGCTGCATCATGTTGGTGAGGGACCAGCAATCTAACGCTGCCTATTTTCAAGACTCTCCGGCAGACACAACTACCATTGAGAAAACGACTACCTATTGCATTGTTCATTTTTACAAATTGTTTACCGACTAACGCGCTAATAAGTAGCAAACCATTGCATAACAAATTAATTTTTGGTGTGTTCTTCCAGTCATCCACATTGAATGACCTCGACACAGTGGACAAACATAAAACATGGAACTGTTTTGTCCTTCGTTGATAAAAAATGTGGAACTGGATTTCAGTCTGTCCGCTTCTTCTTGTTGTAAAGGCTAATGCATATAGTGCGGATTTCATTTTAAAGCTCAAATGATACATTTATATTGGTAAATGTATGTATTGAATTTGAATACATGATGTATTGAATATGGACTGAATTGTGGTTTTGTACTGCCTGGCATGCCTTATGTATTGAATATGGACTGAACTGTGGTTTTGTACTGCCTGGCTTGCCGTATGCAAAAAGGGGCGGGACAAGAAAAAGGTCACGAAAGTGGTGCATGCTGGGAGAACACGTGGGTAGCGGTACAATTTCTTCCGAAAAGTTGTTTTTGTAAGTCTCTATTCACCAAAATACGTTTGCACGCGTTATCTCTGCCAATTATTTCTCAGTTTACACTTTGAATTGTGTTCTTTATGCTAACTGCAGCTCTTGGAATGGCCCTCAAGTGTTGTTTACATGTTTGACTCATGTATCTAACGTGTTGGCTTGCTTGCTAACCCATGCAATAAAACACTCACTTGTTTGAGTAGTATGCGCCCAGGGCAATATTGCACATTGGTGCAGTGTACCTACTACTACTACTAATAGAGAGTAGGAATTAGCTTATGTCCCGAGTGGCGCAGCGGTTTTAGGCACTGCATCTCAGTGCAAGTGGCGTCACTACAGTCCCTGTAGTGCACATAAACAATGATAGATGCCTCTAGTGGCCAAAGGTCATTTTTAGCATGGGAAGCGCCGTTGAGGGCTTCCACCATTTTAATGTCGTCAACTGGGTGGGACTTCCAACTTCATTGGCTGATCCCTCCTGATGATCCGGTTTGAGGCATGTCCAACTGGGTCATCAGAAGGGATCAGCCAATTGTGAAGAAGAAAATTGACTATTTTAAAGTTGAGATGGCCTCAATGGGGTGGCAGGTAGCTTAGTGGTTAGAGCATTGGGACAATAACCGTAAAGGTTGCTGGACCAAATCCCCGAGCTGACAAGGTAAAAATATTTTGTGCTTTTGAACAAGGCAGTTAACCCACTGTTCCCAGGAAGGCCATTATTGTAAATAAAAATGTGTTCTTAACTGACTAGTCTAGTTAAATAAAACATGTTACAATGGTGCTGTCACAGATGCTATAATGTAGGGCGTTCACTTGCTGCTGTACAATGTAGAGAAAAACGAGGCAATTCAAGAGGGTGCTACGAAATTATTGTCGAAATGTGGTTTTCTTTGCACTGTGTCATTATAAATTACATAGAATGTATCATGGCACCTGCTCGGCCTCCGACTGCAAGGCACTACAGAGGGTAGTGCGTATGGCCCAGTACATCACTGGGGCCAAGCTTCCTGCCATCCAGGACCTCTGTACCAGGTGGTGTCAGACGAAGGCCTTAAAAATTGCCAGACTCCAGCCATCCTAGTCATAGACAGTTCTCTCTGCTACCGTACGGGAAGCGGTACTAGAGCGCCAAGTTTAGGTCCAAAAGGCTTCTTAACAGCTTCTGCACCCCAAGCCATAAGACTCCCGAACAGCTAATCAAATGGCTACCCGGACTATTTGCCTTGTCCCCCCACCCCCATTTATTATGCATGCATAGTCACTTTACCTCTACCTACATGTACATATTCTTTCAATTACCTCGACTAACCAATGCCCCCGCACATTGACTCTGTACCGGTTGTCCCTGTATATAGACTTGCCACTTATTTTATTGTTGCTCTTTAATTCATTTTTATTTGTTATTACTTTTTTACTTCAGTTTATTATAGTAAATACTTTTGCACATGTTTTTCTTAACCGCATTGTTGATTAAGGGCTTGTAAGCATTTCACTGTAAGGTCTACCTACACCTGTTGTATTCGGCGCACGTGACAAATAACATTTGATTAGATTAGATTGTTTGCTACAATATTATAACCTTAATATACTTGTGTTGATCAAATAAGAAAGTTAATTTGCTGTGACCATTGCCAGTTTAGACTGTGCCACGCTTGGTTGTATCTCTGCCATATTTGGTGTTGTGAGGAGGTACTATTTGCAGGTATTTCCACTGGTTGGACAAATCAAAATCAACTTGATACATTTTCATCCTCCAGATCCTTGGCTTTCATTGTCTATAACCAAGATCAATCTTTGTTGAGAGGGGCTGTTTCTATGGCGATTTAAAGGTAAAGACTCAGAAATACACAATGAAAACAGGAACAGATTATTGTGGAGGGTGGATTTTGAAATTCAGTCTTCTAGCTTTGTAAATAAATATATTTAGTCCCTACTTAGTTTTGTATTCAGCGGATTTCGTTTTTAAAAAGCCCATGTTTACACTCACCAACCTGCAGCCACTAGTTAGCTTGTCAGTTGACGTTCGAAGTTAGCTCCGTTCTGCCACGGCGCAGCGCCACTGAGTTCTATTGAGCAGTGACCACTTTTTGATCATGCCTGTGACAACATTCCATTCACTCTAAACATGCTAAATTCTCTGAGAAAATCATCGGTAACTTTTTAACCATATACAGTGGGGCAAAAAAGTATTTAGTCAGCCACTAATTGTGCAAGTTCTCCCACTTAAAAAGATGAGAGAGGCCTGTTATTTTCATCATAGGTACACTTCAACTATGACAGACAAAATGAGAAGAAAAAAAATCCAGAAAATCACATTGTAGGATTTTTAATGAATTTATTTACAAATTATGGTGGAAAATAAGTATTTAGTCAATAACAAAAGTTTCTCAATACTTTGTTATATACCCTTTGTTGGCAATGACAGAGGGTCCATGTTTTCTGTAAGTCTTCACAAGGTTTTCACACACTGTTGCTGGTATTTTGGCCCATTCCTCCATGCAGATCTCCTCTAGAGCAGTGATGTTTTGGGCTGTTGCTGGGCAACACGGACTTTCAACTCCCTCCAAAGATTTTCTATGGGGTTGAGATCTGGAGACTGGCTAGGCCACTCCAGGACTTTGAAATGCTTCTTACGAAGCCACTCCTTCGTTGCCCGGCGGTGTGTTTGGGATCATTGTCATGTTGAAAGACCCAGCCACGTTTCATCTTCAATGCCCTTGCTGATGGAAGGAGGTTTTCACTAAAAATCTCACGATACATGGTCCCTTTGCAGAAAAACAGCCCCAAAGCATGATGTTTCCACCCCCATGCTTCACAGTAGGTATGGTGTTTCTTTGGATGCAACTCAGCATTCTTTGTCCTCCAAACACGACGAGTTGAGTTTTTACCAAAAAGTTATATTTTGGTTTCATCTGACCATATGACATTCTCCCAATCTTCTTCTGGATCATCCAAATGCTCTCTAGCAAACTTCAGACGGGCCTGGACAATGTACTGGCTTAAGCAGGGGACACGTCTGGCACTGCAGGATTTGAGTCCCTGGCGGCGTAGTGTGTTACTGATGGTAGGCTTTGTTATTTTGGTCCCAAGCCCTCTGCAGGTCATTCACTAGGTCCCCCCTGTGTGGTTCTGGGATTTTTGCTCACCGTTCTTGTGATCATTTTGACCCCACGGGTGAGATCTTGCGTGGAGCCCCAGATCGAGGGAGATTATCAGTGGTCTTGTATGTCTTCCATTTCCTAATAATTGCTCCCACAGTTGATTTCTTCAAACCAAGCTGCTTACCTATTGCAGATTCAGTCTTCCCAGCCTGGTGCAGGTCTACAATTTTGTTTCTGGTGTCCTTTGACAGCTCTTTGGTCTTGGCCATAGTGGAGTTTGGAGTGTGACTGTTTGAGGTTGTGGACCAGGTGTGTTTTATACTGATAACAAGTTCAAACAGGTGCCATTAATACAGGTAACGAGTGGAGGACAGAGGAGCCTCTTAAAGAAGAAGTTACAGGTCTGTGAGAGCCAGAAATCTTGCTTGTTTGTAGGTAACCAAATACTTATTTTCCACCATAATTTGCAAATAAATTCATTAAAAATCCTACAATGTGATTTTCTGGATTTTTTTTCTCATTTCGTCTGTCACAGTTGAAGTGTACCTATGATGAAAATTACAGGCCTCTCTCATCTTTTTAAGTGGGAGAACTTGTACAATTGGTGGCTGACTAAATACTTTTTTGCCCCACTGTATGGTAGAAACATGGGGCTTGGACTTTTATATATACCTTGATTGAATAAATAATTTTATGGGTGAACACCCTATATAGCGGCACAGATACAAAGATGAATCCTCTATCTTTATGGGGGTGTCAAACTCATTATATGGTGGGCCTATCATTGTTAAAGTTTTAAATATGTGTTTATTACTTTTATTATTATTTCATTCTCTTCTCTTTTTGACCTGCACTGTTGGAGCTCGGAGCTTAAGAATTTCACTGTACCCTGCAATTACATCTGTGACCCTATGCACGTGACTAATAAACTCGTCTAATCTAGGGTCTGATGGTTTTTGCTAATGTTCTTTACTAATCAATTACCTTAATTCATCAATCAAGTACAGGGAGGTGCGAAAACCAGCTCAGCCCTCTGTGGCTTGAGTTTAACAGTGATCTAGGAGCAATTCCATGGTAATGGAATTACGTTGAGACTTTGGTATACATTTTTCACTTCAAAATGTATACCAAACAAAAACCATTTGATGTTAAAAGTTTAAGAAATCATATAACATATAATTTCCACTGAACATTTTACAAGAACAACTGTGTAGATTCAAAGTTTGGTAACAGAATAAAACTGAAGAAGATGCTTGTTTAGCATACACTTTAAAGTGAAAAATAGGAGACTCCGCATAATTCCGTTACCATGGAATTGTCCCTAGCTAGTTACTTTCATATATTTCTTTGGTGGATATCAATAGACTGGAGCAAATCTACCATCTCTTACTGTAGTTAGAGTAGCTCGCTAGAGATGTTACATTTATGCGCTTCAAAAGTAAATAGCGGAAGGCTGCAGTACTAGCTTCTGATCTGCAGTATTGAATACTTCTATTCAGTTCAGTTTGGACATCAATAGATCTGCATAATCAGAATTGAGTACTGAGCACAAGAATTGCTCTAATAAGCTTACATGTGAGGTAGGCTGTTCTTGGTTGTTACGACAAGTATGATAGTATTAGTAAGTAAGAGGGTAGTATGTATGTAGAAAGGATAATAACTCATATTGTTTTCTTTATTAATCTCTGATCTTGTGCGATATTACCTTCCATGTTATCTAATAACTTCCATTGACAAACTGTCTGTCCTCTCTACAGATACTCCTCTGACGACTTAGTCATCATGGCTTCCGAAAAGGGCCAAATTGGCGATGACCGCTTCCAAAAAGTGAAAAGGGACCCACGCTTCTGGGAAATGCCAGAGAAAGAGCACAAAATCAAGATTGACAAGCGCTTCCAGTCGATGTTCCACGACGATCGCTTCAAGCTCAAGTACACGGTCAACGATATGTCAGAACAACTTTTTCCTTCTGTCGGATAGTCTGACTTTGACTCTTGTCAGTACAAATTGCATTTAGTTGGCACAACCAACCACTAAGCAGCCTCATAATTACACCATCTTCCTCACCTCAGGACTGAAGGAAACAACTGAACAGTTGGTGAAGGAGAAGCTAGAAGGAAAGGACAAGCTGACACCCTGGGAAGAGTTCATTGAGAAGAAGAAGGACAAGAAAAAGCAGAAGAAGACCAAAGGAAAGCAGGTGAGATCACTAGATTAAAGATTGTTGTTAAATGTCTCACACACACTGTACTGGAGAGCGACAGACTTTTCTTTCCTTCAGGAATCAGATGATTCGGACCTCAGTGACGATGCGCTTCCTCCAGACGTTGACTTTGATGACCCATTCTTTGCTGAAGAGCTTGGTCCTACAGGTGAGTTGTGTCATGAATCATACTCAATCAGTTGCCACATTTACTCAAGTGCACCGGTAAAACGTATCACAATATGCTTTTATGACCATGCCTTGTTTTTTTCCTAATCTCCCAGATCTGAAAAAGAAAGCAAAGAGCAAGAAAAACAAAAAGGTYGAGGAGAGGACACCTGAAGAGAAGGAGGAGTTGGAGAAACAAAAGGTAGGTGTCAGTGACGTGTTGTTGAAAGCATTCTTATACACTAATGCAATGGACTTAATACTGTTACTGGTATTCAGAAGTCTGCACATTACATTTTGTGAACAGATGTCTTGACACGGTTTGTGAGTAAGCTGATCAAAAGTAAGCCATTTTATTTCTCCATTAACCCACAGGCTGAGATGGCCCTGCTCATGGACGACGAGGACAAGCACAAACACTTCAACTACGACAAGATCGTAGATGAGCAGAACCTGAGCAAAAAGAAGAGGAAGAAGCTTCTGAAGAAGGACAACACGGGTCTGGAGGAGGACGACTTCCAGGTCGGAGCAACCTTTTGGTTTCTTTTCATGGCAAAGAAATAGCTTGTATTTTGACTTGTTTCCTACCATCGTTTCCCATTGACATCAATGAATGATTTCGTAAAAGTCTCAAATCAGAAGCGTCATGAATACACTCATTGATATGGGATTTAGGTTAAATTACCTGGAATAAGGTGGAATTGGTACACATACAACTTTGCCAAAGTTCATTAACTTTAAGGACCATTTTTCTGTGGCACAATTTGTTTCACGGTCAAGGCTTTTTTGTAGACTTCAATGAAATCTCAACACCCCACCCCCCCTCCATCCCTTCTCTCTGACTGACAGGTGGACGTGAAGGACCCTCGTTTCCAGGCCATGTTTACCTCCCACCTCTACAACTTAGACCCGTTCGACCCGGGCTACAAGAAGACCAAGGCCACCCAGAGCATCCAGGTCGAGAAGCAGCGCCAGCGCGACCAGGAGCTCAGAGGCCCCGCCCACACAGGTAGTGGGAGCAAAGAAACAGGAAACAATTGCGTGGCCAGGCAGTGGCTGAACCCACCAAGAAAATGGACCCCGGACTGTCCATGCTTATCAAGTCTATTATGAACAAAACAGAGCAGTTTCAAGCACGAAAGAAACAAAAGACAACGTAGGCCTTTCTAACTGGACTATTGGAGACTACGTTTCTGGGTGAAAAGCTATGGACTCTTAACCAGTAGCTATGTGCAGCAGCCTTACGCTACACTATCTCTTTGTGATGAAGAGACTGTTGGTGTGTGTGTGTGTGTGTGTGTGTGTGTGTGAGAGATGCCTGAGACAAGCCTTGCCCACTTTTATTTTGAACTATCACTCTACAAGAGGCCTAATCAGGAACACGAAGTTGAAGATAGTTTGAATGTATAAAATGCTAATTAACATTGAGACACTTGTAGAAAACATGTTCTGGGGGACTGCCAACAGTAAATGGTGGTTTCATGGATCTTTGAATAGTATTTTTTTTACTCTAAATTATACAAACCTGCTCTATAGCCCCAGTCTGAGCCCTTTAAAACACTTATATATTAAAAGAAGACACTTCACACAATTTTACAGAACTGGTTCATTTTATTTTTGCTATGCAACAACAGTACACATTCATAGGTCCATTGACACTGTCAAACTCACAGCACGGCGACACTTCATACTGATTTTCAGAGAAAACAAGGTCAAAAATAAAGTGTATACAAGGAAGCAAGATACAAAAAGGCTGTCCCATTTGAAAAGAGGACCAATAGTAGTGCAAACAATAGTTAGCTATATACATACAAGGGCCTAACACTGAGACAGCAACATACTCAAGTATCTTAAACCTCAGCACAGGTTTACATTTCCGTTTGATGTCTATTCTCAGTTTATTCATCTCACAGAAAACCCAAGGGGAAACTTAGAGGTAACAATATTAGCAATAGAAAATCTTAGAAATTGCACCATCAAAAATGTATAAACTATTTATCAAGTTACAAAAATATTTGATTATACCCTAAGTATCCTCTACATCAACGTCGATTTTTGCACAGGTTGAAATACCTTATATTGAAGTTGTAGTGTTTTCCTTAAAATTATAGGAATGATTGAAGTAAAAACAAAAAAGCTACCTACAACATACTAATAATCTTGTTAAATGAGAACTGTGCTTCATAAACAGTAAAACAAATGAGTAAACAGTTAAATGTGAACAAATGCCAATCCTTCATTTAAAATATGATTTTTTTGGGGTCATTTCAACAAGAGTCCTACACTAGGTCCGGCATACTCATAAGGCAATTGAATATTGAACTAAATAACCTTCACAATAAATTGGATGTTTGTTTTTTCCAAACCAGGTACACTTTTAAAGCCATAGTTAAGAGATTATGCTTTCTGAACATCCGGAGGGGTGCATTTACTGTGACCGTAAAGAAGGAGTGTTACGTTTCCCTCACGTTTGACACCTCAAGCGTAAAAGATGAGCTCAGGGATTTGCCCCCCCTGCACACCTGTCCCGTTGGTGCTGTCTGAAGAGCACTGGAACTGGAAGGTGACCTTGCCACACTGCACCTCAGTCATGCCCTCCTGGCCAAAGTAGCTGAGCTCGTTGCCGTCCAGCACTACGCTGGCCGTGTAGAATGTGTCGGGCTCGATCTGCACAGGATATTCAAACCACACTGGGAATGTGCTGCTGGAACCATCTGAAAAGTACTTGATGAGGCTCTGGCCCAGCAGCACACCCTGCCTCTTGAGTTCAATCTTGGCGCTGTACTCTGCTGAGCCACAGCTGGAGCCGTACAGGCCGAAGCCGGCGATGAACACTCGCTTGTCCACGGCGAACTGGATGCTGTCGCAACGGCCCCGGTAGCGCCACTGGTTGCTCCGGTAGGCGCACGACTGGAAGCGGTGGCAACGCTGTGGCGCCAGGCCCTTGCGCGACTTGCTGGCGAACAGCAGCTCAGGCTTCTTGGCGGCCGTGTACCACAGGAAGATGTCATTGGTCTCGTTGAGCGTCAGCACACCCGACTGTGCCGCACCGTTGGCGAAGTCATCCAACGTCATGGTGGGGATGCGGATCAGGTAGATGGCCTTGCCCAGCGCCAGCCGTTTGTTCTCAATGGTGGGCGTCAGGTCTTGGCGCTGGCATTCGGCCTCGGCCCAGCTCAATGCCGCCTCGAACACCACCATCTCCTTGGCGTTGAGCGTCTCGCGGCGCAGGATACTCTCCAGAGTCACCGAGTCGATGTCTGTGAAGCCCTCGGAGCGCAGCGCCAGCTCGGCTTGGGCGTCGATCACCTCCCAGCAGCGCTGCATTAGGTCGGGCTCCTCAAACAGGCAGCTCTGGGATAGCAGCACACAAGCGTTCTTGGCGCTCAGGCTCGTCTCCAGGAAGTTGACGCAAGCCCGAGCCAGGTGGGGCACAATGTACTTCTTGGCGGCGTAGAGCGTAGCCAGGACCGTGTCGGCACACAAGTCGATCTCGTCGCAGTAGATGTACCTGCCAGACCAGAGTGGGGAGAGTCAGATGAGGGCTTGACAAGTTCACTTCAACTTCTCATTTATGGGAAGGCTAACTTTATAAGTTCACATGCCCTTGCATTGTCTGCTGCCTATTCAAAGGAAGACATTCTAACCTGAATACGACATTCTGAAATGTACAATGAACACTGGGACTGCATCTAATGAGACGTCAGGAGGCGCCGGCCACTTACTTCAGCATGGCTAGGAACGAGGGAGGCTCCACATCAGGGATACGGATCTCTTCCTTGTCCTCTGCCAGTTCACCATAAAACATGGCGTGGAACACAGAACTCCCCACAGCCAGCACATACTGAGGGACAACATGGAAGATAGGGAGTCACATGAGGAAAAAGAGGAGCAAAGAAAAGGGAGCAAGTTATGGTGGGAGGATGGATAAGGGACAGAAGGTGGAGAGAATATACATGTACACATGAATTATGTAAGAAATTTAGAGATTTGCAAAGGGATTTAGCATAAAGAGGCTGGTGTGGAGAAATATCAGCCAATTGCATTTTATTTGACATTTTGGTCATTTAGCAGACGCAACAGATAAATCTGTCTGAACATGTTGTGTTTGGTCTTGCTCAGTTAGTTACTCACATACGTTGGACAGGTTTAAAGATGACTGATTACCTTGTGCCCAGGTACTTGCTGAGTTCCTCCTGGGGGGCCAACGACAAAGTGAACATCTGCCATCAACTCATTGTTGAACATGACTGAATTCCTGTGAAAGCATGAGTCATATGATTAGCAAACAGTGTCAATGGCATCACATTCAGACTTCAGTATCTGCATGTATGAGCTGGTAGACCCAGGAAATTGGTTTTCTTTGGCCATTTAAAATCTATTCAATGTACACATCGTCTCTCCTCAAAAGGCATTAGATTCCCAGTTTAACTACTGCTTACTAGGGTCACCTACCTCTCTCGGATGGTAGGATAGAGCCCTTGCCAGTTGCAGCTGTGAATGGTGTTGTTGTTATTCCGGTTCTGCTCCTGGTATTGCTGCACAGCTGTGTTGGTTGAGGATGCTGGGCCCAGCTTCTTGGTGGGAAAGAGCTCTGCAGCCATCTTCACCCCAATATTTATTGTTAGGGTGATCTCATGGCAGGATGAGGCTGCGATTGTTGGGGCAATCTTTTAAATTGCCTTTATGTGACGATCGTGGCCGAAACTGGAAAGGACAAAAAAAGCTAGCCACTGCAACAACGTTCTAACGTTAGCTAGCGTTAAATAGTTCGCAAGCTACGCAAGGTAGTCTTACAATACATGCAAAAATACACACGACAAACATCTAGCTATATTCTAGAATTGAAGTTGCTTAAATCTTCGCTTAATTTTAGACGTATTAGCTAGATAACTACCTGTAGCTAGTTTGCTAACGCTGGCTAACTGTGCTGGACTGCGGTCAAAACCGGCCAGATGTGATACAGGAAGTGGCTAATGAACGCTTGTTTGTTGAATTTGGCAAAACCGGGAAAGGTAGCTAGCTATCCTCTTAACTGTCGCATTTGACGTCTAGTACCTATCACCAATCGTAACGTGGGCGCCCGACGATTGTATGAGACGTTTCCACATCCAAGTAGCTAGCTAGCTTGCTACAACAGGCTACACACAACTCGAGTGTACACAATACACATCTGCCAGGCACTACTGTTTAGGTGTAATACAAGTTTATACCACCACACTACGGGTGAAGGAGGGCTGTACTCCTGTTTTTTTTTTTGTGGAATGCTGAACATGAATCCTTTCAAAACTATTGTTAATTTTTGTGACATTGATAAAGAAGAACAATATTCAAGCTGATTGTCACTGAAATATATTGGTGTAGGTATTGAAGTTATTTCAAAAATAAAACTGCCTCTGCCCAGTGTTGTAGTACTCAGTCTTGAGACCACATATTGACTGGCTCGGTGTCGGATACATTTGGTCTCGGACAGTGAGGCTTCATAATTTCGCCAGGCCCAATATATATACTCCTTTCTTGAAACATGAATATCTTAAACGCCTTTATATCTATTATAGACATGTTTGCGCAGTGGCGAACCTATAGGCAGGCCTTCAGTGTGTGACAGGTTCGAGATTCTTAAAACAACCGTAATACCAGCGCACCCATCTATTGGAGGGTATACGCAGGTATATATTTATTTGTTATTTAACTAGGCAAGTCAGTTAAGAACACGTTCTTATTTACAATGACGGCCTACCCCGGCCAAACCCTAAAACGGACGTCGCTGGGCCAATTGTGCGCCGCCCAATCACGGCCGGTTGTGATACAGCCTGGAATCGAACCAGGGTCTGCAGTGACGCCTCTAGCACAGATGCAGTGCCTTAGACCGCTGCGCCACTCGGGAGCCCTGAAGCCTTATACCCATATTTTTTTTCAGTGGTCATTGCTTATACTCACTTCTTAGTCCCTACTGATGCGTATCAAAGTAGCGTGGTGGAGGTATACGATTGATCAATTACGTAGTACAATTGTGAAATCATGCACAAAGTAGCCTACACAAAACGCAAAGCACGTGAAATATATTCACACAGTCTAGTCCAACGGAATATAATCTGAGCAGCTCTCGACTGGTTTTAACATCGGTAGGGTAAGAAAGACGTTTCAATACATGTTATCTACCAGTAAATGCTAACTAAGGCAACAATGGCTATGCAAACCAGGTATTGAAAAAGTTTAGTCCGAAATGTTGGTTAGTAGTCTATTTGTGATGCGCAATTGTCATCAGGGGCGGAGACATGGATGGGCCTGGGTGGAGAGGCCCACCCACAGGGAAACCAAGCCCTGACAGGCCCATCAAATCACATTGATGTGGTTTAAGCATATTTTTTTCTTTCTATAAACATCTATTACTTCCCATTGCAAAAAAAAACATTTAACATTTAGCACACAAAGTAACCGGTGACCTAAAGTTTAAAGTGGCACTTCAGCGTTTTAACTACTTTGCAGATATGAAACAAACAGACAATCATAATATCAGTCAAAAATATCAAATTCCCAGTTTATGCTACAAAATCAACTTTATAAGAGGTTTTAAAAATTGAGTTAAATAAAACCTATGTTCCATAACATACACTAAGCCAATACATTTCTTGGTATTCCAAAAAATATTGCTATCCGGTTGTAAATCACAGCTGGCCTGGTACATGGTTTGCTGCATCCTGGGATGCACTGTTTCAGTTTCAATGACTCAATATTCTGAACAAAAACGGACAAATGTAACTAAGGTTGGGAATGTCAATACAATCAAACTAGCAAGGGCAATGATCACAAGTCTGTCATAACGTGACTAATAGGCTGGAGTATCTAGCTAGCTAGCTGCTAGGAGGATGCCATGCCATTGGAGGAGTGACTGACTTTTTCCCCTCATATCGTTTTTCCGGTGGCTATTCACAGCTAGAGGTGCAGGTGTCATTTGGTTAGGTAACAAGAACTTGAATGACAGCTATACAATTAGCGTATATCTTGCGTTTGAAAATTCACTCTGGCTATCTACTCCAATTTAGCACAGAACGACTGATGAATTTACAAATGCGCAACACCTGCTGAATATGACAGGGTCAGTAAACATAGGCAAAAAAAGCAATAGTTAGTCAAGCACGCTCTAGATAACATGAAAACAGCCTAACCAGCTCTGCTACGTTGAGTAAAAGGGTCAGAGTGAGGTGTTCTCTCATTTGTGTCTGGAAGTAGCTAGCTAGGAGGCTAGCCAGCTATAGACAGTGAGCTTGGGTGCTTTGTTGGGACAAGCATACATTGGCAGGCAAGCTGCAGAAGGATGAGGAGGCTACAGTTCTCCATCATTTATCAGTACAATTTTGATGGTCAACTAGCTCAAAAAGTTTAAGAGGGTTTATCTAATGTTCCTTTGTTAGATTTTAGCTCATCTTGCTCTGGCTTGCATTATTTGTTTATCTTGTGCATTACTGAGGGAGAGAGAGCCTACCTTGTCTTGGTTGTTTGATCAATAGGACTGTAAAGTTCCCAAATGTAAGAGGACTCCCGTGGTATTTACATATTTGCAGAAATCCATTCAGGTGTAATTTGTGGCTTCTGGCTAATGCATTCTAATTATCTAAAGTCACACTGTTGCAACTGCCTATAAACACACAGTCCAGTTCAAAATGAATGATGGCAGGCCCATGTGGCAAATGGCTTGTTTGTAGAAAGCTCTGATTGGCAAAAGTGCACCTTCTGTGTAGACTCCAGTCCTGGACAAAACAGATGTTTTTATTCGGTTTTATTTACTCAGTCAAAATGTGATTGGTTGATTCCACTGTCACTCCAAATGTTGCTCTAATACAGTTAAATGGCAGATGCCTTTATCTAGCTTCTGTTGGCCTAGCCAATGGCTGATTTAGGTAGCTAGATTTATCTCCCCAGAGACCAGCAAAGAAAAATCGTGATTGGATCTTTTTCTTTTACTCTCTCTCTCAATTCAATTCAATTTGCTTTATTGGCATGACGTAACAATGTACATATTACCAAAGCTTATTTTGGATATTTACAATATGAAAGAAAAAATTAGAATCAAAATTGTCAACGGGACAACAGTAACAACAGTAACCAAAGGTCAAAATAACGATACATTGAACAATAACAATAAGCATACAGTAGAAGACATGTGCAGGCAGGTTGATTGGTCTGTCAGACACTGTCCCTCAACTTATGGTAGGCAGCAATGTAGTGCGCTGCCAACCCACAGCTCTCTGCGTCCTCCCCCAACAGGACGGGTAGCCTACTCTCATCAGAGAGGTCTTTGAAACATTGAATAAGGGTTTCAAATTTGGGGAAATGACACTCTCTAATTGTTTTATATTTTTCACATTTTGTCAGGAAGTCTCTCTCTCTCGCGTCAGTGTTAACTCTTTCCTTTCCTACAAAAACGGAAGAGATTAAATCAGAGCATCATTGAAAATAATAATAATATAATTATCATTATTATAATCATTATTTTATAAATCCTTAGCCCTTCTCTGAAGGCATAGAAGGCCCATTGTTCCCCTCTGTGTTTGAGTTCGTAATAATTTCTAGAGTGGCTCTATTCCCTCAGCATGCATTTTTTAACTTCTGAATGTATAAAGAATCCAAATGTTGTTCTGAAATATGAACACAGAAATACTGGACATTTAGATCTCTTATTATGGTGGTGATTTGACAAAATGACAATCATGGTCTTGAATTGGACTTACATTTTTCTGGTCTTAACTCGGACTTGATTTGCTCCGGTCTTGGTCTTGAATCGGTCTCGAACACAACACTGCCTCTGCCCAGAGCTTCTGTGGCACAGTCCATTAGGTGCGTGCCTCTGCATCGTAGGAGCCACTGTCCGAGT
Organism: Salvelinus sp. IW2-2015; assembly: GCF_002910315.2. Classification (NCBI taxonomy): domain Eukaryota; kingdom Metazoa; phylum Chordata; class Actinopteri; order Salmoniformes; family Salmonidae; genus Salvelinus; species Salvelinus sp. IW2-2015. Next base: position 4,745,862 of record NC_036861.1, read on the forward strand.
CCCTGGGGCAGTCTCACTTTATCCCGCTACACTGGTGGCAGCAGTGATCACTCCAGTGGTCTCACATGGCATTGGGCAAGCATGATCTGTATGTGTTTTGGGCTTGGTGTGCGAGGACACTTGGGGGAGAAGCCTGGAGTCCGAGGCTTAGGGTAGAAGCAACAATGTGATCAACGGAGTTTCGAACCTGTGTTTCGAGAGTCTAAAATCTCCCCTTAATTAAAGGGAAACTTCAGAATTTTGGCAATGATGCCCTGTATCTCGTTTCCAAGAGTCAGATGAACTCGTGAATACCATTTGTATGTCTCTGTTTCCAGTACGAAGGAAGTTAGAGGTCTGTTTCCTGAGTCAATGCTAACTAACTATTGTTAGCGCAATGACTGGAAGTCTATGGGTATCTGAAGCTAGTTAGTAAATGACTATGGAATTTTATATTTATATTTTTCTCCTTGGTTTTTCTTTTATATGTTTTTTTGTGTTGGTTTTTCCTTTTTATGGTTTGTGTGTGATAAATACCTGCTGAACTCTATAACTTAACTACTGTATCTACAGTGGGGAGAACAAGTATTTGATACACTGCCGATTCTGCAGGTTTTCCTACTTACAAAGCATGTAGAGGTCTGTAATTTTTATCATAGGTACACTTCAACTGTGAGAGACGGAATCTAAAACAAAAATCCAGAAAATCACATTGTATGATTTTTAAGTAATTCATTTGCATTTTATTGCATGACATAAGTATTTGATCACCTACCAACAGTAAGAATTCGGCTCTCACAGACCTGTTAGTTTTTCTTTAAGAAGCCTCCTGTTCTCCCATCATTACCTGTTTAACTGCACCTGTTTGAACTCTTACCTGTATAAAGACACCTGTCCACACACTCAATCACAGACTCCAACCTCTCCACAATGGCCAAGACCAGAGAGCTGTGTAAGGACATCAAGGATAAAATTGTAGACCTGCACAAGGCTGGGATGGGCTACAGGACAATAGGCAAGCAGCTTGGTGAGAAGGCAACAACTGTTGGCGCAATTATTAGAAAATAGAAGAAAATAGAAGAAGTTCAAGATGATGGTCAATCACCCTCGGTCTGGGGCTCCATGCAAGATCTCACCTCGTGGGCATCAATGATCATGAGGAAGGTGAGGGATCAGCCCAGAACTACACGGCAGGACCTGGTCAATGACCTGAAGAGAGCTGGGACCACAGTCTCAAAGAAAACCATTGTAACACACTACGCCGTCATGGATTAAAATCCTGCAGCGCACACAAGGTCCCCTGCTCAAGCAGGCGCATGTCCAGGCCCGTCTGAAGTTTGCCAATGACCATCTGGATGATCCAGAGGAGGAATGGGAGAAGGTCATGTGGTCTGATGATTCAAAAATAGAGCTTTTTGGTCTAAACTCCACTCGCCGTGTTTGGAGGAAGAAGAAGGATGAGTACAACCCCAAGAACACAATCCCAACCGTGAAGTATGGAGGTGGAAACATCATTCTTTGGGGATGCTTTTCTGCAAAGGGACAGGACGACTGCACCGTATTGAGGGGAGGATGGATGGGGCCATGTATTGCGAGATCTTAGCCAACAACCTCTTTCCTCAGTAAGAGCATTGATGATGGGTCGTGGCTGAGTCTTCCAGCATGACAACGACCCGAAACACACAGCCAGGGCAACTAAGGAGTGGCTCCGTAAGAAGTATCTCAAGGTCCTGGAGTGGCCTAGCCAGTCTCCAGACCTGAACCCAATAGAAAATCTTTGGAGGGAGCCGAAAGTCCGTATTGCCCAGCGACAGCCCCGAAACCTGAAGGATCTGGAGAAGGTCTGTATGGAGGAGTGGGCAAAATCCCTGCTGCAGTGTGTGCAAACCTGGTCAAGAACTACAGGAAACGTATGATCTCTGTAATTGCACAAAGGATTCTGTACCAAATATTAAGTTCTGCTTTTCTGATGTATCAAATACTTATGTCATGCAATAATTGCTAATTAATTACTTAAAAATCATACAATGTGATTTTCTGGATTTTTGTTTTAGATTCCGTCTCTCACAGTTGAAGTGTACCTATGATAAAAATTACAGACCTCTACATGCTTTGTAAGTAGGAAAATCTGCAAAATCAGCAGTGTATCAAATACTTGTTCTCCCCACTGTATGTCTTATCTTAACTAATGTCAAAGAAACATGAGGTAATTCCAATTTCTTTATTTTTATTATTAATATGTGCAAGGCAAAATAGAATGGTATTTTATTTGCTCTTGCAGAACAGTTTAAACAACTGCCAGTAAGGCATCCAGCAGCCAGTCCTGTTCTAGGTTCTCCATCTTGGGGGTCTGCTCTGAGGAAGATCTCATCTTCTTCCTCAGGTAGTTGTGGAACATCTTCCAGGCAGAGAACTTTGGCTTTGCAGTGGAGAAAGCCTCACAGCCCGAGAGCTTTAGGTCAATCTCCTTTTCATCTGCATCACCGTGGTCCTCCACTTCAGCCACAAGCAGAGTGTCCTCTGTGACGAGCTGGTTAGACAGGGGGAGGCTGACCTGGACTGGCTTCTGCTGGAGTCCTTCCTCCCCATAGTGCTGTAGGTCGCTCTACAGGAACTCCTTCTTCCTTCAGAGTGATGACCTCCTTACTCACACCTCGGAAAAATGGCAAAGGACCAGGAAGAGTCTCCACTCTCTGAGGAGGGATCAGCATCTTCCTCCTTTCACCAAACAGACTTGCAGCCAATCAGTTTTTCCCCAAGAGGGTCTGATGCAGAGATCTTGAGATTGTCTCTTTGGCCAATCTCCTCCAACTCAGTGCAAATTATCACTGACAATGTTTTAAAGCTTAGGTCCTAAGGAAAACCTAACTAGAGAAAAAAATATTTTAAAATGATGTAAAAATAAAAGCCTATGCAGACAATACATCAGCTAGGGCTGCAGAAATGACACTGCCACAAATTACAGTGCATTTTCATTAGGCTATTATAACAAGTCACATGAATGCTTTTCCCATTCACAGGATGTAAAAGACGCAGTAAAAACATTTTCACTGTACCTCTTTGCTTTCCGTAGCCGATTTTTTTTCAATCGTCTTGGCTCGACAACTGTTTTTTTAAATGGCAAAACTTGTTATTTTCGGCTTTGTGAATGTTATTTATAACGACTACTGATGATACTAAAGACATTTTCACAAGTTACTTCTGAGGATACAGTCGTACAGATGTCAGCTTTGGTTGTAGTCTTTCATTTATCCAGCAGTTTCATTACGACAGCTTTTCTCCGCTGTTGTTGCTAGTGCGCACCACTAGCTAGCTAGTAGCACATCATTATCTAGCCTGCCAACTAGACATCTACATTTCAAAAACTTTTCTTTGTTTTTGTCTTTCGTGGCGCGTTGCATTTGCATCAGTGATGATAAAAAACGCGATACAATCCGCAGGACTTCTGGTTTTGTTGTGGTTTTTATTTGGGGACTTTGTTCTGGTTTGGTTTCACAACAGAGTCAAAACCGAAACGTACAACAACCAATATTCCTCCAAAGAAGATGCTCCTGACAGTCAAGACCAGAGCTGTTTTTGTCACGTAAGTACTTACAATTTACAATATATTGCAATATCAATGTCCGTTTAGGAAGGCTAAATGACTGCGTTGGAGGAACATTATTCTAGCGTTTTCTACTGTCATGTTAATTTGATGTCATCATACCCACATAGCTTGCTTGCGCTCTTCCGTTGCCTTATCCAACTTTATGGACAGCAAGGCATAACATGTATAAATTAATCATGTGGTTGCCTTGCACATCGATACACACTGACTTGTCAAAATAATTATTAAAATGGTTGGATAAAAGATACTCGTAGCCAGCTATTTCCTGAATTCAACACTGAGTGTTTATTGTTATTGCTGTACATTGTAATTTGACACTTGTGCGCATCTCAAAACGACTGTCATAATCGATCTTGCCCTTATCATGCGAATATCTGATCTTAATTCACCAAATCTGCAACTTCCAGTCTCACAAATGTGTTTGTAGGCCTATGTCGTGCAATGTTATATTGATGTGTATGTTTTCTTGATGTTTGTCATTCATGCCAACTTTTGAATGAAGTTAGCTACTGACCTGACTCACATACTGCAATCTGAATCAATAAGTGTCTGTATTTTTTTATACTGTGGCACGTGCCTTTATTATTTCATTCTAACAAATTGCACTCGCATTAGTAATATGAGAAGACCGAGACGTGGTGTCGTCTGATTGGCCATATTAAAGTTTCCTTCCAATTCGTTTGTGGGAGATGTAGTCTTCTCTTCCGTGAGTAATACTTGCTTTAAATGTCCTTGAACCGAAGTGAAGACTACAAATGTCAAGTATAGAGGCGGGACTAAGTTTGACAGCTGCTGACATATCTTGTTTGGAGGCGAGGCCTGGGAAGGAGAATTATGCAAAATTATGGAAAAATAAGTGGTCTGAAATGACAGCTCATCCTCAGGTTAGGTCAGAGTCATGCCATCAACTCTGGCAAACTCTCACCTGTCTGTTGAAGTAGGCTTCAGCAGTCCCTTTAGGGACATAAAAGACAGAGATATTCTCATAAGGCTGGTCTTAGTTTTGTAATTTAAAACTGCTGTTAAAGATACCAGCTCCTCAGAGAAATAGGCAAATTAAACTATATTTTTAATAAACAACAAGGGAAACCACAAAGGTTTTGAATTCACCGGCATGCTCAGAGGACTTTGTTACTTATGGACGGCTTTCCTGCTTCCCATCACATTCTCTGGACAGCTACACTCAGAGGTCAGATATATATATGGTTGTTTCCATCTGTGTGCTATATGATGCTTGTGTTGGCTACATTTCCGGAATATTGTCACAATGACACAGAATGAACTGAAAGAGAAATGTCTTTTTGCCGCGTGTAGCCAGTTTGTGAAACTAATTGTCAGTAACAGCTGGTTAGATAGGCTACTCAGTTTTCTCCACATCATGACACACAACCACTGATGTGAAAGTGACTGAATGGTCTACACAGTGCTAAGAACTTAATTTCATAGAATTCTTGCAACATGCAGTCTTGTGCAACTTGTTCTTATAAAATACCGTATGTCTCTGCTTTGTCGGTTGACAGTGACACACATACCTTTTCATATGGCTGTAATTACAATATACTCATGAAACGAGTTTATATACAAAAATATTTTCTATGACACCATTTGCATTGATTGGGTCTAAACCTGAATACTTCATGATGAGAGAGAGTGGAAAGGCTTGGGTGTCTACTGGACCAGAGCAACGCAGTCTTTCTTTCACAAAGCAGCTGTCTATTTCATTATGCATGGGAGAATAAAGCCGTTTGTCCGCAGGTATCAGATGTATGAAAAGGGGAAGGTGGAGGGAAAATGGCAAACGTTTTGGTAACCAAATTTTGGTCAACAACCTCAACCGGCAGCTGGGACGAACGTTGTCATGTTGCTTAAGTGTTTTGTGTTGTTCGAGCGTCAGGAAGTGGTCTTTTATCTGGCTTCCAGCTCTCGTGTCTGATTTGAAAGAGTATGTGGCAGTTTTATATCAGGCTAAATATGTGTAAGAGGAAGTTAAGATTTGCAGGCCAGCTTTTGCACTCATTTCTGTCTCTCTCTCTGTCTCCCCCCTCTCTTTCTTTGGCTGTATTCCATATCTTCCCCTTGCCCCCGGTCCTCCATTTGCACCAGTGTTCCAAAGCTGAGGGAGGGAATATTATGGAGGGTGTAGGGCCTAATTAGACCTTCCGATAGCCACTTTGACAAGTCAGCGTTGCTTCCGAGCAGAGTGTTATCCCAACAAGGTGTAGCCTAAACACATGGTTAACGGTCCGGTCTGCAAGTAGCCTAGTTTTAAAATGGCCCGTGATATGCTTTATGAATGTAAAATATGGCCCGCCAATGCACGATAGAACGTAGCGCGGCTGTTATGGATCATATCTTTTGAATGGTAATGGCTAGAAACAAGCTAGACTTGTTTTACTGTTAAACTGAATGCTGCTATTGTTTTTCATTTTGTAAAGCAGCTTGTGTTTCTTAATGAGGCAAAGGGTATCTGGTGGTGACTGGTTAGCTACAGGGAAGCAAAATAGTCACCTGCGCGATGTGTATAATCGGCGGTGGCGATTGAGCGGAGCCCGTCTGCCTAACCTGCCCACACTCATCGCTTTTTCCCCCCACAGCTCACCAGCTGATGTAGGCTTGGTGTGGTGGGTCCTTCCCACTGTTGAACAGAGCCGTGCTGTGCATCTGTACTGTTAATATTAATTGTGTTTATCACTGAAATTCTCTCAATCTCTCCAAAAAATCGTGTCCAGTCCACTTAGTAGTCTGATTTTAGCCACAGAGATAATTTAGTCTTGTCTCGTTTTAGTCAACTGAAATGAACAATATTTTGTTGTTTAGTTATTGTTTTTCCTGGGTCTATTTAGTCAGTTATAGTGTAGTCAATTGCCACTGAAAAACCAAGTTTTTGACAAATATTTTAGTCACTAATTTTGTTGACAAAATTAACACTGGTGTACAACCATAATTCTTAAGGCGTTTTCCGGGTTGTTTCCCTCAGTTGACAGGCGTCTTGGATGACTGCTTCTGTGACATCGAGAGCATTGATGTCTTCAACAACTTCAAGATCTACCCCCTCATTCAGAAGCTGACCGAGAGAGACTACTTCAGGTACTACAGGGTAAGTACTAAATAGTAGGCCCCAACAGGGGAGGACGAGGAGCAGTAGAAATGTCCTTAAAATCATCAGACCGTAAGGTTTTGCGTTTGTCTTAGCACTATAGCTTAAAAAATGTGTCCTAAAGGTAATCCCTCAATAGCGTAAATCCACAGTAGTAGGATTATTTAATTGACTACCTGTATTTTCAAATGGGTTTGTATTTTTTTTAAACTATATCTTTGTTTGAGCTTCAATGGCCCTTAACCCGTAGTACTTAGTGCTTATAAAGGGAGCCTCCCCAATTCAGTTCCTTGCTAATCTAAAACAAATAGGCCAAGCAAATGTTTTCCAGCCTACCCCATAGAGTTTGTGGACGCTGCTCTGTTGTGTATTCACTGCATTGGATGTCTCCACCCGGGACTACTGTTCTAGTTGGAATAGGTCTACTTCACGGTTGACTGTAAATTGACAGCGATTAGACAACATTCTTGAATAAAAAGTTAATTGTGCTACTCCTATTTACGTTATAATGTCCATGGGTGTATTCACCAGGAACCAAACGGATGCAAACGGGCCGAAATAAGACGGGACTAACCTGAACTTGTCCAATAGGGTTGGTTGTTTAGCAACTAAACCGACGCGTGCGCCACTATGGCGCAAAACAGACCGGGTTAACTTAGATTGTTGACATGTTGAAAACGTTTATAAATGAGCACTTGTGGTCTCTCAAATGAATCGGTACAGTTGTTGGTTATCTAGCTGGATAATTTAGCCATATTAGCGTAGGCATGACATGAGTCAAAACAACATCACAACAAGCTAAAACGAGCCACCTACGATTCCCCACATGGCAGCTTCTTGTCATTGTTGCTAGCTATCAGAATCATAACCCCACGTGGCCTTCTGCCTCATTGTTGCTTGCGCATCATTTTTGTGACGTTGCCAGCCAACCCTTCTATAAGAAAGGCTTGTTTTCGTTGCGAAACATTTTCCGTTGCAAAATTTGCTTGGGCCCTAGTTACAGCAGAAACACACAGACCTTACGTTATAAATATTGTATGTGATACTTGTCAGGTACATTTAAGTGTGAAAATTAGATGCTCCTCATACTGGAACCTAGTTATTAGAAAGAGTGCACGAGGAGGACATCGCCGTGTGGATGTAACTGAATCTTATAGGGAAATACAGTAGGTCCAGTCCAGTGCTGACAAACCTTGAGTCTTCCGTCTTTCCCAATCATCCTCTTTTGCATCCCTAGACAGTCTTACGAGTTGCCCATTTGTAGAACCTGATGCTAATATGATATCATTCTCTATGATAACAGCACTGTTACTATTGTATAACTGCTCAAACGCTCTCCCGACACCTAGAATCCATAAGAAACATTTAGTCCCATTTGAGTCACTTAATCTTTTCACAAAGGCAGTTAAAAAAAAAAGTCTCTCAATGTGAGTCCAGCTGTTGCGTTCATACGCCATTCATACACACCAAGCCATCTCATTCTAAAAGGCAATGTATTGCCCTTTTCCCACTGTGAACATCCCATCAGGAACTCTGAAAAGGAAGAATAGACTCATAGGAACATCATAAATATTTTCAGAATACTCATCTGGCCCCTAGTGTGATATTCCGATTAAGTTTCTGTCCCCCACTGATCAGTAAGCTGCTGCTCTACTAGTCACCATCCCATTGACTGAGCAACATTTTGACCCCACAAAATCAGTGTGTCACCTTTATGATTATCAGGTATTCTCCTCAATCTGTCGCCTTCGAATGAGGTTGACGTATCCAATGACGAGCACGACTAGGAAAGACGTCACCAGCAACAACAATGCCCCGTGGCGTTTACGGCGGAGCTCGTCCCTGAAATGCGTCAATGGAAAGAGAATCTGAATCGGTTGTTGACATCATTATTTGAGTGAATTTAGCCTAGCTGTTCTGTCTTGCCTGTCTCCAACACATCACATCTCTGTGTGACGCAGTCACTTTCATAGCATATACCATGCCATCTCGACTCTTCCCTTTTCTTCTCCACAGGTCAACCTGAATAGGCCCTGTCCCTTCTGGGCCGACGATAGCCACTGCTCCATCAAGGACTGCCAAGTGGAGCCCTGCCCAGAGGTCAGTTCAACCGACCCACAATTATCTACTTTGGTCTCCACATCGACTCCTAGTATTAATTACACACAGGCACCTCCTGTAGGTCTGAAATGGTTAAATAAGTATTGGAAATGTGGTAAAAATTGCACATGGGCTACAACAAGGTGGTGCTATTATTGCTATATTTTTAAAACATTTATTTCACCTTTATTTAACCAGGTAGGCCAGTTGAGAACAAGTTCTCATTTACAACTGCGACCTGGCCAAGATAAAGCAGTGCGACACATACAACAACACAGAGTTACACATGGAATAAACAAACATACAGTCAATAACACAATAGAAAAAGTCTATATACAGTGTGTGCAAATGGTGTGAGGAGGTAAGGCAATAAATAAGCCATAGTAGCGAAGTAATTACATTTTAGCAAATTAACAATGGAGTGATAGATTTGCAGATGATGATGTGCAAGTAGAAATACTGGTGTGCAAAAAAGTAAATAAAAACAATATGGGGATGAGGTAGGTAGATTGGATGGTCTATTTACAGATGGGCTGTGTACAGCTGCAGCGATCGGTAAGCTGCTCAGATAGCTGATGCTTAAAGTTAGGGAGATATTAGTCTCCAACTTCAGCGATTTAAAAAAAAAAAAATATATATATATATACACTGCTCAAAAAAATAAAGGGAACACTTAAACAACACAATGTAACTCCAAGTCAATCACACTTCTGTGAAATCAAACTGTCCACTTAGGAAGCAACACTGATTGACAATAAAGTTCACATGCTGTTGTGCAAATGGAATAGACAAAAGGTGGAAATTATAGGCAATTAGCAAGACACCCCCAATAAAGGAGTGGCTCTGCAGGTGGTGACCACAGACCAATTCTCAGTTCCTATGCTTCCTGGCTGATGTTTTGGTCACTTTTGAATGCTGGCGGTGCTTTCACTCTAGTGGTAGCATGAGACAGAGTCTACAACCCACACAAGTGGCTCAGGTAGTGCAGCTCATCCAGGATGGCACATCAATGCGAGCTGTGGCAAGAAGGTTTGCTGTGTCTGTCAGCGTAGTGTCCAGAGCATGGAGGCGCTACCAGGAGACAGGCCAGTACATCAGGAGACGTGGAGGAGGCCGTAGGAGGGCAACAACCCAGCAGCAGGACGCGTACCTCCGCCTTTGTGCAAGGAGGAGCAGGTGGAGCACTGCAGGCCCTGCAAAATGACTCCAGCAGCGCACAATGTGCATGTGTCTGCTCAAACAGTCAGAAACAGACTCCATGAGGGTGGTATGAGGGCCGACGTCCACAGGTGGGGGTTGTGCTTACAGCCCAACACGTGCAGGACGTTTGGCATTTGCCAGAGAACACAAGATTGGCAAATTCGCCACTGGCGCCCTGTGCTCTTCACAGATGAACGCAGGTTCACACTGAGCACATGTGACAGACGTGACAGAGTCTGGAGACGCCGTGGAGAACGTTCTGCTGCCTGCAACATCTCCAGCATGACGTTTGGCGGTGGGTCAGTCATGGTGTGGGGTGGCATTTCTTTGGGGGGACCGCACAGTCCTCCATGTGCTCGCCAGAGGTAGCCTGACTGCCATTAGGTACCGAGATGAGATCCTCAGACCCTTGTGAGACCATATGCTGGTGCGGTTGGCCTGGGTTCTCCTAATGCAAGACAATGCTAGATCTCATGTGGCTGGAGTGTGTCAGCAGTTCCTGCAAGAGGAAGGCATTGATGCTATGGACTGGCCCGCCCGTTCCCCAGACCTGAATCCAATTGAGCACATCTGGGACATCATGTCTCGCTCCATCCACCAACGCCACGTTGCACCACAGACTGTCAGGAGTTGGCGGATGCTTTAGTCCAGGTCTGGGAGGGAGATCCCTCAGGAGACCATCCGCACCTCATCAGGAGCATGCCAGGCGTTGTAGGGAGGTCATACAGGCACGTGGAGGCCACACACACTACTGAGCCTCATTTTGACTTGTTTTAAGGACATTACATCAAAGTTGGATAGCTGTAGTGTGGTTTTCCACTTTAATTTTGAGTGTGACTCCAAATCCAGACCTCCATGGGTTGATAAATTTGATTTCCATTGATAATTTATGTGTGATTTTGTTGTCAGCACATTCAACTATGTAAAGAAAAAAGTATTTCATAAGAATATTTCATTCAATCAGATCTAGGATGTGTTATTTTAGTGTTCCCTTTATTTTTTTGAGCAGTGTATATTTGAATGTTTTTGCAATTCGTTCCAGTCATTGGCAGCAGAGAACTGGAAGGAAATGAGATATACCTGCTGGAGCGCATGCTGCGGGTGGGTGTTGTTATGGTGACCAGTGAGCTGAGATAAGGAGGAGCTTTACCTAGCAAGGACTTATAGATGACCTTGAGCCAGTGGGTCTGGCGCCGAATATGTAGCGAGGGCCAGCCGACGAGAGCATACAGGTCACAGTGGTGGGTAGTATATGGGGCGTTGGTGACAAAACGGATGGCCCTGTGATAGACTACATCTAGTTTGCTTAGTAGAGTGTTAGAGGTTATTTTGTAAATGACATCGCCAAAGTCGAGGATCGGTAGGATAGTCAGTTTTACGAGGGTATGTTTGGCAGCGTGAGTGAAGGAGGCTTTGTTGCGAAATAGGAAGCTGATTCTAGATTTAGTTTTGGATTGGAGATGTTTAATATGAGTCTGGAAGGAGAGTTTACAGTCTAGCCAGACACCTAGGTATTTGTAGTTGTCCACATATTCTAAGTCAGAACCATCCAGAGTAGTGATGCTAGACGGGTGGGTGCGGGCAGCGATCGGTTGAAAAGCATGCATTTAGTTTTACTAGCGTTTTAAGAGCAGTTGGAGGCCACGGAAGGAGTGTTGTATGGCATTGAAGCACGTTTGGAGGTTTGTTAACACAGTGTCCAAAGAAGGGCCAGATGTATACAGAATGGTGTCGTCTGCATAGAGGTGGATCAGGGAATCACCCGCAGCAAGAGCGACATCAATGATATATACAGAGAAAAGAGTTGGCCCAAGAATTGAACCCTGTGGTACTCCCATAGAGACTGCCAGAGGTCCGGACAACAGGCCTTCTGATTTGACACACTGAACTCTGTCTGAGAAGTAGTTGGTGAACCAGGCGAGGCAGTCATTTGAGAATCCAAGGCTGTTGAGTCTGCCGATAAGAATACGGTGATTGACAGAGTCGAAAGCCTTGGCAGGTCGATGAAGACGGCTGCACAGTACAGTATTCGATGCTAGTTCAGTCTGCCACAGGGTGTTTTTGTGCTGATCGAGGGCAGTCAGGTCTGGAGTGAACCAAGGGCTATATCTGTTCTTAGTTCTACATTTTTTGAAAGGGGCATTATTTAAGATGGTGAGGAAATTACTTTAAAGAAAGACCAGGCATCCTCTACTGACGGGATGAGGTCAATATCTTTCCAGGATACCCGGGCCAGGTCGATTAGAAAGGCCTGCTCGCAGAAGTGTTTTAGGGAGCGTTTGACAGTGATGAGGGGTGGTCATTTGACCGGGGACACATAGCGGATGCAAGCAATGAGGCAGTGATCGCTGAGATCCTGATTTGAAAACAGCAGAGGTGTTTTTGGAGGTCAAGTTGGTCAGGATAATATCTATGAGGGTGCCCATGTTTATGGGTTTAGGGTTGTACCTGGTGGGTTCCTTGATAATTTGTTCGAACTGTTTGGGCATAGACCTGGAAAGTATGACAGAACTCTGCAGGCTATCTCTGCAGTAGATTGCAACTCCTCCCACTTTGACAGTTCTATCTTGACGGAAAGTGTTATAGTTGGGTATGGAAATCTCAGAATTTTTGGTGGCCTTCCTAAGCCAGGATTCAGACACGGCAAGGACATCAGGGTTGGCGGAGTGTGCTAAAGCAGTGAGTAAAACAAACTTAGGGAGGAGGCTTCTGATGTTAACATGCATGAGACCAAGGCTTTTACGGTTACAGAAGTCAACAAATGAGAGCGCCTGGTGACACGCAGGGCCTGGGTTAACCTCCACATCACCTGAGGAACAGAGGAGTAGGAGGATGAGGGTACGGCTAAAGGCTATCAAAACTGGTCGTCTAGTGCGTTGGGGACAGAGAATTAAAGGAGCAGATTTCTGGGCGTGGTAGGATAGATTCAGGGCATAATGTACAGACGGGTAGGGTGCGGGTACAGTGGAGGTAAACCTAGGCATTGAGTGACGATAAGAGAGGTTGCATCTCTGGACGCACTAGTTATGCTGGGTGAGGTCACCGCTTGTGTGGGAGCTGGGACAAAAGAGGTATCTGAAGCATGTTGAGTGGGACTAGGGGCTCCGCAGTGAACTAAAACAATGATAACTATCCTAAACAACAGTATACAAGGCATATTGACATTAGAGAGAGACATAAAACAAGGCATAAAGCAATCACAGGTGTTGATTGGAAGAGCTAGCTAAGTCAACAACGCAAAACAACAGCTAATCAGCTAAGACAACAACAACAGGTAAAATGGCGATGAATGGGCAGAGAGGGTCAGTTAACTACACGCAGGGCCTGAGTTCGAGGCTGGGGCCGACAGATAAACAAAATGGAGTACCGTGATTAATGAACAGTCCAGCAGGCATCAGCTATGTAGCCAAGTGATCATAGGGTCCAGTGAACAGCAATAGATGAAACAGGGAAGCCGCTAGGTAGTCGTTACTACACTAGCAAGCGGGAGACATGGCGTTCAAAAAAAAGTTAGCAGGTCGGGGCTAGTAGAAGCGTCTGCTCCGACGTCCGGCAAAGGCCGGTTGAGGGCACAACGGATGGAATTACGTCGGCAGACCAGTCATGATGGAACGGCATGTCGACAAAGGGTCCAGGCCATTTGGCAAAAGAGGTATTGTAGCTGGAGTAATTTCGTTTGCTAGCTGGGAGATGCGCCTGGCTAGCTGGTGCTAGCTTCAGGACAAGGGCGTTAGCCACTATAGACACTCGGTAGCAGATAGCTAGCAGCGATGATCTGATGCAAAGGTCCAGAGCTTACGGCAAGAATCCGGTGGTGTAGTGGATTCTAGTCGTGTTAGTGAAGAGTCCGGGAGACATCAGCTGTGTAGCCGAGTGATCATAGGGTCCACTGAGCAGGCCTGGAGATGGACCTGGCTCAAGGCTAGCTTCGGGGTTGGGCCACTCGGTGGTGGCAGCTAGCTAGCTGCGACGATCAGGAGTAATGGTCCAGGGCTTACAGCAGGAATCCTGTGTTTTTAGTGGAGAAAAACAATCTGATATGCTCACGGTTGATAACGCGCTATGCAGGCTGGCAAGTATTATCCAGGCTAAAAGCGTCTGGTGTCTGTGCTAAAGGTAAAGGCCGCTAGCAGTGGCTAACAATGACTAAATAGCTAGTAGCTAATTAGCTGCTGATGGCTAGCTTCTGGTGGAGGTTTTAGCTATATGGTCTAAAAATAGCAGATCCGTATCACATTGGGTGAGGCGGGTTGCCGGAAGGTATATTTAATTTTAAAAAAGGAAAAAGAGATTTAAAATGTATACAAAAAAGACGAAAAATACAAAATTTACACGGGAGAACGACAAACAACGTCTGCACTGCTACGCCATCTTGGAATATTGCTAATCATTCTAATTATTTTAAATCTAGGCCACCAAGAAGAGACCAGGGCTAGGGGCAAATTAACCCTAGTGGGTTAATTTACAATTGTTAATATAGTGTTTCCCTAGTCTTCGTATTCTAATCTGTGTTTTCTGTTAATTATAGCTTAGCCTCTGTGACCTGCTTTCTGCATTGTTGACAGTGATGTCCCATCAGTTTTCTTTGTGTGTGTTTGTTTACAGAGCAAGATTCCAGTGGGAATAAAGTCTGGAAACTACAATAGGGTAAGGCGGTCTTCTCCCCAGATAGACAGACGGCGTTCACTCAACAGTCATTCAACTGTAATGAATACAAACACACTCTACAAACACATTAAAATGAAAGGAAAGAGAATGTTCCATATGCACTTTCGATTTTCATGCAATGTGGCAAAGAAACAGGAGTGTACTTACTATGTTTTAAAAGAATTAGGGCAAAGGAGTAAGTTAAACAGATAATACTGTGTAAATGTATGGTTGGAAGAATGTATTATGGTTGGGGGGGGGTAAGCGAGGGACATGATTGTTGGCAAACGCTTGGGTCGTGTTCAGTAGGCATGAAAAGGAGTGAAACAGGTGGAGTGAAACGGGTGGGTACTATCTGATTTTTCTCCAATTACCAATGCTTGTTTTTGTTCTCTTCTACAGAATGTTTTGATACAGTGTGCGCTAATGAACATGACACTGGCATAATGCCTTCTGTTTGTCTTGTAATGACCCACTAGTGTTTGTTGGATATCTGGACTGATTGCCAGTCAAGGTCAAATCCTGCTGTATCTTTAGTTAGTGGGAAAAGGTTATGTTTGGACACATCGGTTGAGCTAGGGGTAGTTACATGGCTATAGGCTACATTATGTGCAGGGCAAGGTTTGTTTTTCAACTTTAATGAAATCAGCCACATCTCACAGATTTTCGACCAACAGCGTTTAGCCAGACAGCTCTTCAAAACTTTTCAGTAGTTTATTAGCCACATCTGGCTTGACCTCCCGAGGCCTCTGGTCCCTTATTGTGTGGTGTGTTGTGTGTGATTTTTGCCACATCACCCCCAGTGTTAGGGGTTAGCGCTAAGTGTGCTACTGGAGACGTGTGAGGCAAAAGGCAGATTAATTTCGCAGTTAGCGCTGTGGTGATGCTCTCCCACAGCTGAAGGCACAGAGTGCTGGCTAGAGACGCTATGTGGCTGGCGACGTGGCCATGCCACAGGACAAAGCACAGCAGGTGCTTGTGTGTGAGGTCATGACGAAACATTAGCTGACTGCACATCAGAGTTGTTTATTTTGCTTTTTATGCTTCGTGGCATGTGGCGTTAGCTTAACCAATTTGTTTAGCCCCTCAGGTATTTTTTCTTGACTGACTTTCTATTTAAAAAGTTTAATCCTATTGTAGACAGTGTGTGAAGAGCTCGAGTTGAAGTATACAGAGTAGGGAGCCCTATATGATGGATTTAGCCTAGCCTAATTGATAACAAAGATGGGTCGTTCCATTTGATTTCAATCACCTTTTGACTGCATCCCTTTTGATTTTAACAAAATTGTTTATACATATTTGTCCATGGTAGAAGTGGTCAGAAAGTAGCTTTTTGGACTTGAATGCCAAAACATTTAGGAGATAGTGGTGCTCGAAGATGACCCATTTTACATACCCCACCATACCATGAGACATCCATGTCTTCATCACTGGAAAATATATAAGGTTGAGTTTGATATAATTTAAAAGCTTATAAACAGGGTTGTCAAACTATTGTATTATTTCTTGACAATGATATATATATACATTTATTTTAAGCTATATGTTGTATCTTAGACCCGATTTTACATAATCTGAGGTGTTTGTGTTGTGCCCGCCACAGCATGCTCTTGAATACAGGTTGGGTGTCATGTTTTGGGTGATCAATTATTTTAAATGGGAATACAATTGAAATGTCAACTTTCAAATAAATGGTAGCTCAAAGATGGTTGGAGGTCCACACATTAGAGACTTAAATAAGAATATCAGTTTTAAATTATACTGCCAAGTTTCTATAGGAAACCTATTGAAATCATAGAAATATAGATAATAGAGTAGACATTCCCATTTAAATTGACTTTTGATGGTGGGTGGACTGGTGGCCATCTTTGTGGTAGTAATTGGAAGTATACATTTCAATTCAGTTAACATTTAAATTATGTACCAGCTAAATTGCAAGGATATGTCCTAGGGTTGAGCAGTATCCAGATTTCCATACCTTCACACCATACTTGTGCCATCCCGGGATATACGGTATTACTGGTAGTGCACATAAGGGGCGCTATTTTTTTTCTCTTCCAAACGTATAAAAAAAAAAGGCAAAAAAACATCACTTACCAGAATGCTAACAAGTACTAAGGAATTCTTATAGTGGATGCTAGGTAAATGCTAATGAGCGCATACTACTAGGACAGACAACCCCGCTCATAAAGTTATGCAAGTATCTCAAAACGCAGTTTGCAGCACGCACAGAACAAAAATTAGACAGCAGGGTTCTTAATACAGGAGGGGATTGTCTCTGCTGCTCCTACCAAGAAGCTTGATCTTGCAAGCTAACGTTAGCAAAATGAACAAGTTTGCAAAACCCAGCTGGAGAGAATTTATTTGGCACATCTTAGATAGTTAACTTAATAGTTATAGGATATATAGCTGGCAAACATTAGTAGTAAATGTCATACAAGTGGAACTTGATCAGCTCACTTAAGTTCCGCTGCAGCAGTGACTCACCCATTTTGCTCATTGTGCTTCTTTGTAAACAAACACACGTGACTGGCTCAAACCGCTTTTTTGGGAAACTAGTACCTGTAAGCTTCATAATGATGAAAAATGATCTAACGGGCGAAATTATGAACGCGATCTGCTTTATCTATTACCTAGTAGACAAGTTGACTGCAGGTATTTATTTAAAAAGTACTACTATTCAAAGCACAAAAACCATCACTTACCAGTATGCTAACAAAATGCTAATAAGTTCTAGGGGATTCTCATGGAGAATGCTAACAAAATAATAACGAGCGCATTGCAAACATTGTATACAGTTTCTGACCTAAACTACACAAGTAACTCAAAAACGCTAGTCACAGTTTGTTGCATGCGGAGTTGCCACTTTAGTTTTAGAAGTGGGGGTATACAACCTAAAGCTCATTTCCTTTTACACAATTCAATATCCCGTCTCTATTTAGCACAAAAAGCAAGCAAAATTGCCCACAGTCATCAAGCTAGTAGGTAAGAGATCATTATTACATTTGTTTAAGTGATTAGTAAGACTGAACTAGATCAAAGGTAATTCAATAATAAATATTGTGTTGCACCTAATATATGGACAACTCTTGAAAAAAGACTTTTGATTTTGTCTTTATTAAGACATCCTATCAGACCGACCAGCCAGCCCTAACCGCTTGCACGCCCGACCCCGACCCCCTCCAGTCTAGTCAATAACTCAACTCTCTCCCAACACAAATTCCTTCACAGTTCACACCTTTTTTTAATTTCCAAGGGAATGTTTTGGAAACAAAAAAACCCACATACACCTCAAATATACATTAACAAACAGCAAATCTTCCATATAATTAATCTCATAGGACTAATAGTAAATCATTAAATCAAATGTATTTATATAGCCCTTCTTACATCAGCTGATATATCAAAGTGCTGTACAGAAACCCAGCCTAAAACCCCAAGCAGCAAGCAATGCAGGTGTAGAAGCACAGTGGCTAGGAAAAACTCCTTAGAAAGGCCGAAACCTAGGAAGAAACCTAGAGAGGAACCAGGCTATGAGGGGTGGCCAGTCCTCTTCTGGCTGTGCCAGGTGGAGATTATAACAGAACATGGCCAAGATGTTCAAATGTTCATAAAGGACCAGCATGGTCAATTAATAGTAATCACAGTGAACAGGTCAGGGTTCCATAGCCGCAGGCAGAACAGTTGAAACTGGAGCAGCAGCACGGCCAGGTGGACTGTGGACAACAAGGAGTCATCATGCCAGGTAGTCCTGAGGCATGGTCCTAGGGCTCAGGTCCTCCGAGAGAGAAAGAAAGAGAGAATTAGAGAGAGCATACTTACATTCACACAGGACACCGGATAAGACAGGAGAAATACTCCAGATATAACAGACTGACCCTGTGGTCTCAATTAAAGAGTAGGCTATAACAATCAATCTTAACATAATCACTAGTTAACTACACATGGTTGATGATATTACTAGTTTATCTAGCTTGTCCTGCGTTGCATATAATTGATGCTGTGCCTGTTAATATATCATTGAATCACACCATCTACTTCGCCAAACGGGTGATTTAACAAGCGCATTCGCGGAAAAAGCACTGTCGTTGCACCAATGTGTACCTAACCATAAACATCAACGCCTTTCTTAAAATCAATACACAAGTATATATTTTTAAACCTGCATATTTAGTTAATATTGCCTGCTAACATGAATTTCTTTTAACTAGGGAAATTGTGTCACTTCTCTTGCAAGAGTCAGGGTATATGCAGCAGTTTGAGCCGCCTGGCTCGTTGCGAACTGTGTGAAGACTATTTCTTCCTAACAAAGACAGCCAACTTCACCAAGCAGGGGATGATTTAACCCAAGCGCATTTGCGAAAAAAGCACAATCGTTGCACGAATGTACCTAACCATAAACATCAATGCCTTTCTTAAAATCAATACACAGAAGTATATATTTTTAAACCTGCATATTTAGTTAAAAGAAAATTCAGGTTAGCAGGCAATATTAAACTAGGGAAATTGTGTCACTTCTCTTGTGTTCATTGCACGCAGAGTCAGGGTATATGTAACAGTTTGGGCCGCCTGGCTCGTTGCGAACTAATTTGCCAGAATTTTACGTAATTATGACAACATTGAAGGTTGTGCAATGTAACAGCAATATTTAGACTTATGGATGCCACCCGTTAGATAAAATACGGAACGGTTCCGTATTTCACTGAAAGAATAAACGTTTTGTTTTCGAAATTATAGTTTCCGGATTTGACCATATTAATGACCTAAGGCTCGTATTTCTGTGTGTTATTATAATAATAATTTACACTTGTGTGTATAAGATAGTTGTGAAATTGTTAGGTTAGATTACTTGTTAGATATTACTGCATAGTTGGAACTAGAACTAGAAGCACAAGCATTTCGCTACACTCACATTAACATCTGCTAACCATGTGTATGTGACAAATAAAATGTGATTTATAATTACGTCTATGATTTGATAGGGCAGTCTGACTGAGCGGTGGTAGGCAGCAGCAGGCTCGTAAGCATTCATTTAAACAGCACATTACTGCGTTTGCCAGCAGCTCTTCGCAATGCTTCAAGCATTGCGCTGTTTATGA
Organism: Salvelinus sp. IW2-2015; assembly: GCF_002910315.2. Taxonomy (NCBI): domain Eukaryota; kingdom Metazoa; phylum Chordata; class Actinopteri; order Salmoniformes; family Salmonidae; genus Salvelinus; species Salvelinus sp. IW2-2015. Next base: position 4,765,591 of record NC_036861.1, read on the forward strand.
CTTCAAGCCTATCAACTCCTGAGATTAGGCTGGCAATACTAAAGTACCTATTAGAACATCCAATAGTCAAAGTTATATGAAATACAAATGGTATAGAGAGAAATAGTCCTATAATAACTACAACCTAAAACGTCTTACCTGGGAATATTGAAGACTCATGTTAAAAGGAACCACCAGCTTTCATATGTTCTCATGTTCTGAGCAAGGAACTTAAACGTTAGCTTTTTTACATGGCACATATTGCACTTTTACTTTCTTCTCCAACACTTTTTGTTTTTGCATTATTTAAACCAAATTGAACATGTTTCATTATTTATTTGAGACTACATTGATTTTATTGATGTATTATATTTAGTTAAAATAAGTGTTCATTGTTCATTCAGTATTGTTGTAATTGTCATTATTACATATATATATATATAAAAATCGGCCGATTAATCGGTATCAGCTTTTTTGGGTCCTCCAATAATCGGTATCGGCATTGAAAAATTATTATCGGTCGACCTCTACAGATGTTGTAGAGCATGAACCTGCAGGAGTGAGTCACTATTTTGATGTTTGCAGAGAACATTGTCCAGGGTAATGCCAAGGTTCTTTGCACTCTAGGAGGGGGACCGTGGAGTTGTCGACCGTGATTGAGTAGTCTTGGAGCGGTCAGGCCTTCCCCAGGAGGATGAGCAGCTCTGTCTTGTTGAGCTCCTCCCTTCTGGCACCCACCTGGGTGTCAGAAGGGAGGAATGAGAAAAGTAGTTGTGTGTTATCTGCATAGCAATGATTGGAGAGACCATAAGAGGATATGATAGAGCCGAGTGACTTGGCGTATAGAGAGAAAAAAGGAGGGGGCCTAGAACCGAGCCCTTGGGGGACACCAGTAGTGAGAGCATGTGAAATGGTTCAACTTTGAGCACCTTTATCTGTTTTGGCATTCAAGTCCAAAAAGTAACCATGGGCAAATATGTATGGAAAGTTTTGTTCAAATCACAAGGGGTGCCATCAAAAAGTGATTGAAATCCAATTGACCGACCCAGATGGAGCATTTTTCTTAGGCTACCCATTTTTACTTTAAAGTTAGCTTATTTCATCTAGCTAATGCTCTTTTCTCTTTCTATCCTTGTGGCCAGTATTCCCAGGTGGCCAACGCCAACACAGACATAGTAGATTGTGAACAAGCCCAAGACCTGGGGGCCATTAACAGCACCCTGAGGTAAGAGCACACGCACACGCATGCTACTTCCCTAAAAGGCCTCATACATACCATGGGCATCAGTTTTGATAAGAAACCACTAAACCAACACTCCAAAATATGGTGGTTATTTCAGATGAATGAAAGCATTGTCCAAGAGTGGTTGCTGTATTACTTTTGCTCCTCTCCTATAGTAACTACAGTAAAGAGGCCTTTGAGGACTGGGCCCGGCACGATGACGCACAGGACCACTTCTGTGAGCTGGATGGTAAGGCCCACTCTTCTTCCACCGCAATGCTCTTTTTAGACGGTGCCTATTTTTTCCATTCATATGGGATTGAGGCTGGTGTATTTCTTCTAACATTGGTGCTAGAGTGGGGTGTTGCAAAAGCAGTAGGTTTTTTACCTGCTACACTGGAAGTGGAACTTAAGGCCAGTGTGCAAGATCCACTTTTATAAATTATACGCTCAGTAATCTGATGGGCAAACGCATGTAGCTGTCTGAGAGTATCTGTTTGGAGAGGTGGAGACTTTGCTAGTGTCGTTAGAATATTTTCTAACACGTCTCCCCCTGGAACATAATCGAGCATCTGACGCAATTGTCTGTGGAATTGCAAAATATTTTATTTCTGAGTGTCTGAGGTTATACGCTCACCAACGCGAGACTCTCGTGAAGCCACGCTTCTTACATAATAGGAGCTTCTCATGGTCTGCAAAGACTGTGCATGTAGTGTAGCAGGCCAGTAATGCATTTTGGTCTTTGACAGTCACTTTCGAGATGTGAAAACATCTGCCAAACTTTTTTATTTTATTTTTATTTCACCTTTATTTAACCAGGTAGGCCAGTTGATAACAAGTTCTCATTTACATCTGCGACCTGGCCAAGATAACGCAAAGCAGTGCGACAAAAACAACACAGTTACACATGGGATAAACAAACGTGCAGTCAATAACACAATAGAAAAATATGCATACAGTGTGTGCAAATGTGTGAAATTTGGTGAAATTCCCCTTTAACATTGACAAGATACATGTTATAAGGTGCATCTCAATAGTGAAAGGGATTCATCTATCCATTCATCCCAATGTTCTCTCATTCTTTCTCACACCTTCTGTCAGATGAGACGTCACCAGATGCAGACTATGTGGACCTGCTCCTAAACCCGGAGCGCTACACTGGCTACAAGGGCCCCTCAGCCTGGAGAGTGTGGAACAGCATCTACGAGGAGAACTGCTTCAAGTGAGACACACACAAAAGAAACTTGTGCAATTTTTTTTTATTTTACCTTTATTTAACTAGGCAAGTCAGTTAAGAACAAATTCTTATTTTTCAATGACGGCCTAGGAACAGTCGGTTAACTGCCTTGTTCAGGGGCTGAACAGTTTTGCACACAGATTAACTACATCTCTCCCATGCATACTTGCGCACAGTCCACTCACACACACACCACATAAGCGACATGTTCCCTAATCTGTAGCTAGCTTAAATATTTCAGCTTCTTCCCTCTCTTCGATGGTCTGATATACAGTCAGGTCCATAATTATTGGCATGTGTGCATCAAAGATCCACCACCATATTTTACTGCAGGCACAAGGTACTTTTCTGCATATGCTTCCGTTTTCCAAAACCACCACTGGTGTGTGTGGCCAAAGAGCTCTATTTTTATGTCATTTGACCATACCACCGGTTCCAATCCAAGTCACAATGCCGTTTAGGCGTAGCTCCGTTTACCATAGCTCCGTCTAGGCGGAGCTATGGTCAGATGACATGAATATAGAGCTCTTTGGCCACGCACCCGAGTGCTGGGTGTTTGGCATCAAAAAAAGGGAAGCATATGCAATAAAGTACCTCATACCTATGGTAAAATTTAGTGGTGAATTGTTGATGTTATGGGGCTGTTTTGCTTCCACTGGTCCTGATGCCCTTTTTAAGGTCAACGGCATCATGAACTTTATCAAGTACCAGGACATTTGTGCCAAACACCTGGTTGCCTCAAATTGATTTTCCAGGAAGACTATAAACCCAAGCACTAACCAAAATCCACAAGGAAAAGGGCAGTCCATAAGAGCAGGAGAATGATCTGGAAAGATTCTGTATGGAGGAATGGTCTAAGATCCTCCCAACGTGTTCTCCAATCTCAAAGCATTTTAGAGAAGGGTTCAGTGCCGTTATCCTCGCAAGGAAAGGGTGCTATACTATTAAAAACAGGCGTGCCAATCATCAATTGTGTTAGTATAAAATAATATAATTTCCCTTTTTTTAGCATACAATATAGCTCAGTATTTGTATAATTTTATAGTATTTTTTGCTTGTCTTTATTTTATTATTTAACCTTTTACTTACTTAGGCAAGTCGGTTAAGAACATATTCTTATTTACAATGACTGCCTACACCGGCAAAACCCTAACCAGGACGACGCTGGGCCAATTGTGCGCCGCCCTATGGGACTTCCGATCACGGCCGGTTGTGATACAGCCCGGGATCGAACCGAGTTCGAAAATTCAAACAAAAAAAGATATATATCCCAATGCCCCAGGGCAGTGATTGGGGACACTACCCTGTGTAGGGTGCCGTCTTTCGGATGCGACGTTAAACGGGTGTCCTGACTCTCTGAAGTCATTAAAGATCCCATGGCACTTATCTTAAGAGTAGGGGTGTTAACCCCGGTGTCCTGGCTAAATTCCCAATCTGGCCCTCAAACCATCACGGTCACCTAATAGTCCCCAGTTTACAATTGGCTCTTTCATCCCCCTCCTCTCCCCTGTAACTATTCCCCAGGTTGTTGCTGTAAATGGGAACATGTTCTCCGTCAACTTACCTGGTAAAATAACGAATAAATAATAAATAAATAAAATGTGCCAATAATTATGGACCCGACTGTATGTCATTTTGATAAATCCATAGAGTATAGTGTCTGATTGCCCATTGTTTGTGGTTTGCAGGCCCAGATCAGTGTACCGGCCCCTTAACCCATTGGTTCCGCCCAGAGGTAAGGGATGCTCTTCTAGCTTACAGCCTGTATTCACCATCATGGATTGACTTGTCTCCATTTTCCTTCTCAGGGTGGCCTGTATTTTACAGTCTGAAGCCAACAGCTAGTTTTGTTTTACGTTTGCCCTGTGTATTCACATGCCTTCATTTCACTATTAGGTTATAATAATAGTTGTTATATTGTTAATAACCAATATATTAATTATAAACTATATAAATTGTTATTTAGTGCTAGTTTTCCAGAATCATTTCCAGAGATGGTGTGTGTACATATTCAGCTTCTGTGTAATAGGTCATGTCCTCTCTATCAGCTTACCTGCTGGTAATAGATCGTTGATGGTAATAATGATACCAGGGCTTTTGTTCATGTTTGCCTTGTAGTGTTACTTGAGTTATTTATAAGTAAATACTGTACAGTTTTCCCCTCCAGATGTCTGTGTGGGTTTGTGTGCGTGCGTGCGTGTGTGCGTGCGCGTCCTCGTGCATGTGTAATATTAATAGCCTACAGGTACGTGTGTAACATGCCTTTGTCCTCCTTTCCCTCCCTTTTGTATTTTTTTTCATTCCCATAGGAGGAGATGATGATGGTAAGATGGAATCTATGCATGTTAATCTATGTATATTGAATTGTGCTATTTATAATATGCTTTAATGAATGCAAACTGACACAAGGCCTGTTGCCGTCTTGTATCCGTGCAGGCGAAGGCTTCTACAACTGGCTGGAAGGTAACTTTTTTTAAATTGTTTTTTATTTCATCAAATTATTTAAAAAATCTCTTCAAATTAGCATTATTTTCACTTCAAACACACAATATATTTTGGAATGAAGCAGTGGCACATCTTTGTTCAGCACGGTTACACTTTATAATCATTTCCCTGTATGGGACGCCACAGGACAAGTAGAAACTTCTAAATGAATTCCACTAGAATGGGATTATTTTAGTTATTTGTTAATTAGTCCATTTCAGAATAACTTGAATGTTCCGTGTCATCGTCGAATGCCCCTTAACCACACCACTCAGAACAGCCACTCGCATCCAAACCAATTCAGCCGAGACACTCTCTCTCTCTCCAACTTTTTCTCTTGTATAATGGGTTTTCAACATCTCTCAGGTTGCGTCTTGTGCGTCCCAAATGGCACCCTAAGTAGTGTACTATATAGGGAAATGGATGCCAAAAAAAAGCACCCTCTTTGTATTACATTTTACATTTTAGTCATTTAGCAGACGCTCTTATCCAGAGCGACTTACAGTAGAGTGCATACATTTTATTAAATTTTACATACTGAGACAAGGATATCCCTACTGGCCAAACCCTCCCTAACCCGGACGACGCTATGCCAATTGTGCGTCGCCCCACGGACCTCCCGGTTGCGGCCGGCTGCGACAGAGCCTGGGCGTGAACCCAGAGACTCTGGTGGCGCAGCTAGCACTGCGATGCAGTGCCCTAGACCACTGCGCCACCCGGGAGATATGTATGCCTTCATTAAGGTGTTTTTGTTCAGGCAGACAATAGTGGTGGAAACCTCTTTGGGTGGGCTACAAAGAAACCATACACAGTTCCATTCCTTGGCTCTAGTATAGAGAAGACTATGAAATAAGCCTTTGTTGTGAATGTCCCGTGTTGTGCAGACACACTTACTGGACCAAGAGAGGGGACTCTAGTCACTCAAATGCGTTGTTGACGACACACACATACACAGTAATGGCAGACTATTTCTGAACCAGGGGTGTGCGTGTGTGCGTATCTCAAGCTTTCTTGTTTTCTCCTCTCTTTCTCTCACCCTCTCCCTCCCCTCTCTCTCTCTCTCTTCCCATCACCCCTCTACATACTCTTTCTCTCTCTCTTTTTCAACCCTTCCTCCCCTCTAGGTCTGTGTTTGGAGAAGAGGGTGTTCTACCGGCTCATCTCTGGTCTCCACAGCAGCATAAACATCCACCTGTGTGCAGAGTACCTATTGGCCGGTAGGAAAAACCAACCACTTCCTCTCTATAGATGTCAAAACAGTCACCAGCGTTATATGGTCGTAGAATTATGATTCTTAGAATAGAAGTAAGCCCCTCGAGTCATGGCAATTTGGGTGGCGGGTGTAGTAATGTGTGTGGTGTATTGGTGTTTGTGTAAAACCAATTTATAATTTTCTATATATTTACTCTACTTTTGTAAGTGTTCTTGTATTGGAATTATTTCATATGGGTCTGTTTTATCATTCTATAACTAATTCCCTGTGTTTACGTCGTCGTTACATCAATGCATAAAGGTTTCTAAATCAGTGGTCCCCGTTTTTCACCCCGACGTCATCAAAGTCGTGCCAACGTCGATGTAACCCTCACTGTTCACTCTCCCTGCTCTCGTCAGAGGGCTGGGGCAAGTCCCTGTGGGGCCCCAACGTGCAGGAGTTCCGGCAGCGCTTCGACCCGGCCGAGACCAAGGGCGAGGGCACGCGGCGCCTCAAGAACCTCTACTTTCTCTACCTGATCGAGCTGCGCGCCCTCTCCAAGGTGGCGCCCTACTTCGATCGAGCCTTCGTCAACCTGTACACGGGCGACCGTCAAGAGGACCGAGCCACCAAAGAGTTACTGCTGCAGTTCTTCAACGAGACCAAGTTAGTACTTTTTTTTTTTACATATATTTTTTAAAAGGGATTTTTTTTCTATTTATAGAAGAGATAGTGAGAGAGGAGGGTGACAGTGAAGAACGATAGAGGTTGTGTCAAAGGGCAGTAGGCTAGATTCAAACCTATGCCAACACTATAGACGTGTGCCAGAGGTTGCAGCATTACAGCTAGACCAAGCAGGCCACAATACCAATTGAGTCTTAAGGATAATTTCCGCAACTCAACTCTAGGGCTTCAATGAGACCGTGAGTTTCAGTTCAAGTGGTCGGTTTTGATTGTGAACTAGAGGGGATATTGTCTTGGCTTCGAAATAACTGTCTGTTCTCGTCTGCCAGAGCTTTCCCAATGCACTTTGACGAGAAGTCCATGTTTGCTGGGCAGAAGATCGAAGCAAAAACGTTGAAGGTGAGTCCACACTTCTCACTTTCCTTTCACTGTTAGTACTAACATGCTTATATTTGCCATAAGCCCAGTCCTAGAATAGGTTTGACCCATATCTCAATGGTTTGGTCCCTAGCATAGCTTTGTACAGTGGGTCTTAATTTGGACTGTGGAGAGCAGATGTGTCTATGCAGATTTTTGTGCTAGCTCACTGCACGAGCGGCTAACCAAATGGGCCAGTATTCGGTCAACAGACAGTGGTTTAATGCACTGTATAATGATTTTGATGCGTCCATTGAACTTGACTTGACACATCCAAGATATGGCCTAGTAGGCCTACAATACTATACATATCAAATACATTTTGTATTTGTCACATGCGCCGAATATAACAGGGCTAACCAAATGGGCACCTTACAGTGAAATGCTTACTTACTTAACCAACAATGCAGTTTTAAGAAAAATACCTACAAAAATAAGAAATAAAACTAACAAATAATTAAAGAGCAGCAGTAAAATAACAATAGCGAGGCTATATTCAGAGGGTACCGGTACAGAGTCAAAGTGCGGGGAAACCGGTTAGTAGAGGTAATTGGGATAATATGTACATGTAGGTAGAGTTATTAATGTGACTATGCATAGATAATAACAGAGTAGCAGCAGTGTAAAAGAGGGGGTGGGGGGGGCAATGCAAATAGTCTGGGTAGCCATTTGATTAGATGTTCAGGAGTCTTATGGCTTGGTGGTAGAAGCTGTTTAGAAGCCTCTTGGACCTAGACTTGGCGCTCCGGTACCATTTGCCGTGCGGTAGCAGAGAGAACAGTTTATGACTAGGGTAGCTGGAGTCTTTGCCAATTTTTAGGGCCTTCCTCTGACACCGCATGGTATAGAGGTCCTGGATGGCAGGAAGCTTGGCCCCAGTGATGTACTGGCCTATACGCACTACCCTCTGTAGTGCCTTGCCGTCAGAGGTCAAGCAGTTGCCACACCAGACAGTGATGCAACCCATCAGGATACTCTCGATGGTGCAGCAGTAGAACCTTTTGAGGATCTGAGAACCCATGCCAAATCTTTTCAGTCTCCTGGGGGGGAATAGGTTTTGTCATGCCCTCTTCATGACTGTCTTGGTGTGCTTGGACCATGTTAGTTTGTTGGTGATGTGGACACCAAGGAACTTGAAGCTCTCAACCTGCCCCTCTACAGCCCCGTCGATGAGAATGGGGGCGTGCTCGGTCCTCCTTTTCCAATCATCTCCTTTGTCTTGATCACGTTGAGGTTGTTGTCCTGGCACCACACGGCCAGGTCTCTGACCTCCTCTCTATAGGCTGTCTTGTCGTTGTTGTTTATCAGGCCTAACACTGTTGTGTCTTCGGCAAACTTAATTATGGTAATTTAGTTGTGTCTGGCCGTGCAGTCATGAGTGAACAGGGAGTACAGGAGGGGACTGAGCACGCACCCCTGAGGGGCCCTCGTGTTGAGGATCAGCGTGGCGGATGTGGTGTTACCTACCCTTACCACCTGGGGGCAGCCCGTCAGGAAGTTCAGGATCCAGTTGCAGAGGGATGTGTTTAGTGCCAGGGTCCTTAACTTAGTGATGAGTTGAGGGCACTATGGTGTTGAATGCTGAGCTGTAGTCGAAGAATAGCATTCTCACATAGGTGTTCCTTTTGTCCAGGTGTGAAAGGGCAGTGTGGAGTGCAATAGAGATTGTGTCATCTGTTGGAGCGGTATGCAAATTGGAGTGGTTTTAGGGTTTCTGCGATAATGATGAGCCAACACCAGTCTTTCAAAGCACTTCAGGGCTACAAATGTGAGTGCTACGGGTCGGTAGTCATTTAGGCAGGTTACCTTAGTGTTCTTGGGCACAGGGACTATGGTGGTCTGCTTAAAACATGTTGGTATTAGACTTAGACAGGGAGAGGTTGAAAATGTCAGTGAAGACACTTGCCAGTTGGTCAGCGCATGCTCGGAGTACACGTCCTGGTAATACATCTGGCCCTGCAGCCTTGTGAATGTTGACCTGTTTAAAGGTCTTACTTACATCGGCTGCGGAGAGCGTGATCACACAGTCGTCTGGAACAGCTGATGCTCTCATACATGTTTCAGTGTTACTCGCCTCGAAGCGAGCATAGAAGTAATTTTGCTCATCTGGTAGGCTCGTGTCACTGGGCAGCTCTTGGCTGTGCTTCCTTTTATAGTCTGTAATAGTTTGCAAGCCCTGCCACATCCGACGAGTGTTGGAGCCAGTGTTGTACAATTCGATCTTAGTCCTGTATTGATCCTTTGCCTGTTTAATGGCTCGTCGGAGGGCAACTGCTTAAATTTTTGCTTGTAAGCAGGAATCAGGATAGAATTATGGTCAGATTTGCCAAATGGAGAACGAGAGAGAGCTTTGTACGCATCTTTGTGTGTGGAGTAAAGGTGGTCTCGAGTTGTTCTTCCTCAGGTTGCACATGTGACATGCTGGTAGAAATTAGGTAGAACGGATTTAAGTTTCCCTGCATTAAAGTCCCCGGCCACTAGGAGCGCCACCTCTGGATGAGCGCTTTCCTGTTTGCTTATGGCCTTATACAGCCCATTGAGCGCTGTCTTAGTGCCAGCATCAGTTTGTGGTGGTAAATAGACAGCTACGAAGAATATAGATGAAAACTCTCTTGGTAAATAGTGTGGTCTACAGCTTATCATGAGATACTCTACCTCAGCAATACCTTGAGACTTCCTTAGATATTGTGCACCATTTGTTGTTTACAAATATACTTAGACCGCCACCCCTTGTCTTACCAGAGGCTGCTGTTCTATCCTGCCGATACAGTGTATAACCCGTCAGCTGTATGTTATTCATGTCGTCGTTCAACAACAGCTCGGTGGAACATAAGATATTCGTTTTTATTGTCCCGTTGGTGGATATACGTGCTTTTAGTTTGTCCACTTTATTATCCAGTGATTGTACGTTGGCCAATAGTACCGATGGCAAAGGCAGATTAGCCACTCGTCGCCAGATCCTCACAAGGCACCCCGATCTCCTTCCGCGATACCTTAGTCTCTTTCTCCTGCGAATGACGGGGATGAGGGCCTGTTCAGGTGTCTGGAGTAAATCCCTCTCGTCTGACTCATTCAAGAAAAATGATTTGTCCAGTTCAAGGTGAGTAATCACTGTTCTGATGTCCAGAAGCTCATTTCGGTCATAAGAGACGGTAGCAACAACATTATGTACAAAATAAGTTCCAAACAAAATAGCAGTGTTGTTTAAGAGCCCATAAAACGGCAGCCGTCCCCTCCAGCGCCATCTTCTAAGGCCGACGTGAAGTCATAATAGCTAAGCTTAAAGCTAATGACAACTGACTTGGTGCGAGTGTATGTGTGTTTGATTCCTCAGCCGCACTGATTGACTAAATCTGTTCAAATGATACTGAATGAATGCAGGTGATTGCAGGCTATTTATCCACTTTGAGCCTAGCTCGTACCCCCACAGGAAGCAAAGACTGAAACATCCCCGTCTCTCTCCCTCTGTTTTCCCAGGAGGAATTCCGGCTACATTTTAAAAACATCTCCCGGATCATGGACTGTGTGGGCTGCAGTAAATGTCGACTCTGGGGGAAGCTACAGGTACGCCATTTTGGGACTCTTGTCCTGCCTCCTGTGGACACGTGGTTATTTTTAGCGGTAGTTACCCAATATGCTGTGCAGTAGTTAGCTGTTATGCAATAAGTGGAAAGGCAGTGCTATTTGTAGATGTGATTATAAGCAGTAACAATACCCTTAGGACAATAACCAAAACCAATGGATTTTGAGTACAGTCAAGAGGACAATATGGAATTGTACCCTATATCGTGGGACAGTGTTCGATCTGATGATGTATAGGAAAATATTACATACCAGTATCCACATCCAATGTTTCTGAGCATTTGCTGGATATCAAATATTTTCATAAGGTAAAAAAAAAGACTCCGCACATTGAAATCCACGCTCCCATGTGGTTTATGGGCGACAATGTTTTAGGCACAAGCCACAAGTCATAATAATGACCGGAATGGCGCAAATGGAATGGCATCAAACACCTGGAAACCATGTGCTTGATGTATTTGTTGCCTTTTCTCTGATTCCGTGTCCAGTCATTATCACGAGCCCATCCTCCCCAGTTAAGGTGCCACCAAACTCCTGCGGTTTCTGCCCTTGGGTCATTGTTTTCCAGTCCTGGTCCCTGGGGACTCGGGGAACATTTTTGTTTTTGCCCTAACAATAACACACCTGATTCCGCTAATCAAAGGCTTGACGATGAGTTGATTAGTTGAATCAAAAGTGTGCAGTACCAGGATTTGAGAAACGTTTAAATAATTATACGCTCATGAAACCTTGTTGTCAATAAACCACATGGGATCATGGATTGGCGTGTGTGAGATCTCAGGCTTTCTCACATGATTAACCCATGGCTCCCCAACCCTCCCCATTGCAGACCCAAGGGCTGGGCACGGCGTTGAAGATCCTCTTCTCCGAGAAGGAGATCAAGAACCTGCCGGAACACAGCCCCTCCAAGGGTTTCCAGCTGACACGCCAGGAGATAGTGGCCTTGCTCAACGGCTTTGGGAGGTTGATACCACTTTTATACACGTTGTGTCTTTATGGTTGATACTACTGCCTTAGAATCTGGGTTGTGTTCATTAGGGCACACAATGGAAAAAAAATTAAAACTGAAAATGACCATTTCATGCAGCACAAATCCAGGTAGTCCTTCCGTTTCAGTAAGTTTTGTTCCCTTTGGTGCGTAATGAACACAGTTGGCCTCATGACGGGTGATTCAAGTAATGTTAGCATCTATCATGTTCTCGCTCTTTATCTGTCTCGCAATTTCAAATTACTATTAGCATTACTATTAGCATGACAAACATTTAGTAAATATTGCATACATTGTCATAAATAGTTTCACAATCTCTTTCTCCCCATCTCCTCCCCCCTTCTGTTTCTCCCCCTAGGCTCTCCACAAGCATCCACCAGCTCCATAGTTTCCGGGCCTTGCTGAAGGAAAAGAGGTAACACCCCCCAACAGCACTACCACCTCCCGGCCACCAGGTGGAGCCAACCCAGAGGGAACTGCAATAGTCTTATTCCTCCCCAGAATAAGATCAAGTTCAGGGACTTCAGGATCGACACTGAACCCCCATCCCCTCCCCCTTCCTTCTTCCTCTATGTACAACTCTCCTCACTCTCCTCTTCCTTTCCAGAGAGCAACGGCACTCTGAGTCTGAGAAATCTGTACCTCTGTTTCCTTTCGTTGTTTTTACTTTTGTGGATGAAAGTGTTCACTATGTCAGGCATATTAGTTGTGAGCTAAACCCATCCTTGAGTGAGTGTGGGTGTGTGTGTCTGTGCGAGTGTGTTATTGAAGGTGTGTGCGCGTATGTGTGAGGGTACTTGTTTTGTCGTTGATCGCCAGTTGCAGCTAAAGGATAACGAGAACTAGGGATAACGAGAACTAGGATTCATTCCGTACTTTTACGAGCATAAACTTGATAAGCGCAGCTGCTTTTTCCTATCCTAGAGGTGTAACCTTTTTCTCTGTGTGAGCGACTATGTCTGCTTTTACTTTTGTCTGTGCATTTAACTGCTGTTTAGGGGGTGTTTTAACATCTCCATTTGACAATCCAGTCTTTCTGCGCATCATATTATATAAAGCCTAATTTAAATGTGAAAAAATAACAATTTACAGATTGGGTATCTGTTGACAACGATAAGCTTGCATTACTTCTTGCATTACTTCTCTCATACCTATTCTATTTGGTGGCAGAACGCTTCCTGGTGTTTTATTCTTATCCTATTCTTATTTTATTGGTTTTATGAAAGTCGAGACTAGCCAGGGTGACGGCAATCCCAAATGTGTAAGAGGTGTTTTCATGGCAATGAAAAGCCACACCAGTATTTGTTTCATAGTTCACTTAAATAAGCTGTCATGCTGTGAAACTGCCATGTTGGAGATGAGTACTGTTAAAGTATAATGGAGAATATAGCCAATGGTGTGAAAAGAAGCAACTCGAAACAAGCAATGGGGTTTGTTCCCCCATGATGGTCAAGTTCACTGGGGTGTCTTGGTGAGCTTGCCATGTAAATCAATTCAAAATGGATACACGTAATGGCATTTAACGTCACACAACCTTTTTATACTGTCATGCCCTTCAGGGCTGGGACGATACCAGTGTGGCGATACTCGTTAGTATCGTGGCAAGGAAAATCCGCTTCATGCTATGTTAACTTCTTTAGAAAAACAGCCCTAACGTTCCACACACTATACATGTTTTATTTCTATTTCACGATGTGGACCAAAGATTTTATGTTGCCTTTTTTTCTTTTCTATCATGTCAAAGCACATTTGAGTTTTTCCACCATGTAAGTTTTTAGTTTGTGCATCATCACCCCCTTCGGTAACATTGGTTAGAAAATGTTGCAAGTGAGGTTCGCCTTATGTGCAAAGATCAAACTATTGGTAGCCAGACAATACCTGGGTAATACTTTGTATCACATATTTGTAAAAGAAAATCTCGATCCAATCAAACAAAGGTAGACGTGGGGTCCAGTAAGTAGGATTTGAGTCAAGTGCTAGCTAGCTGATGCTTATGCTAACATAAAGAGCAACGCTAATGTCGCCGTGAATGTGAATGCTATGGAGATTGAACAAGCTGTTCCTTTGCTTAAAATGAAGGAAATAGACAAGATAAAATATTATCTTAGAGGAAAAGCGTGTGTGTCTGTCTGGGCCTCGCATGCTTTCTAAAACACCAGAACGTCCTGTGCAATCCACTTGTCTGCCTTAAAAAGTTCCCCAAAATTGTTTTGAAAAAAATAATTTCAAAAGCTTGAGCCTGCTTTCTTGGATGAAATTCACCATTTTGTCTCCAATGATCTCCACGCTCTTCTGCTTTCTCCTATCTCTGCCTTTGTAACATATTCAGAATACCCAGAAAGTTGTACTATTTGTAAAAGGAAAATGACAGAACTTTTTTTCAAAGCTGTATGAATATATAATTTGTTGCACCTGTATTGATGTGTATTCTTGTTTGATTATATTTATTTGAACAGAGGAATAAATATTTCTGGTTGTCATTCAAAACTTTTTATGCATCTTTTTCAGATTTGTACCACGATCCTTTATGTACAAACACTTTCAGAACAATACTATTTGACCTCACCGTAACAGAAAGGTATACTTTATACCCCTCAAACTCAACTCGGGACCTCAAAGCCAGTTCCACTGTGTGTTTTTTCATTGTTCCCCTTTAATCAGGGACTGATTTAGACCTGGGACACTAAGTGGGTGCAATTAATTCAGGTAGAATAGAAAACCAGCAGGCTCTGGACCTCGTAGGGTCAAATTTGAATACACCTGCTCCATACGCTGAATTTAATATTTGTAAGTCATTTTTAGCAATAAACCCTGAAAAGGGTTCTGTTATTGGGACTTGTTCGGACCTTCCCTATCATAAAGTGAATTGTAGACAATGTTGGGGTACAATTCCATTTCATCGAGTGACTAAATCAAGAACAGTAGGATATCCTCAAATTGAGTGTCACACCCCAAATGTCATTTTATTCATGGTTATGTGTCAATACCGATCACGATACATCCACAGACAGAAAAGCAGATCAAAAAAAATAGAGCATCTGATCAATGAAACGTTCTCCATTACATAAAATAAAACTTCCTGTTAGAAATATAGAATCCATCCTTTTCACGTCGCCAAATAAATTAATGTATGTTCATAGTCATATTCACTGTGGATATAGATATGACATGATTTTGTTTATTCGTGTCATTGTTCTATACAGGCTTTAGGATATTGATATTGTCTAAGGTCAACTACTTTGCTGTATATGTTTGTGCGTGACTTAGTGCTAGCTTATAGTATGGGTTTATTTCACAGGTTTTCTAGATGACTTTCTAAAATGTCTAGCTGGTTCCCAAACTGTGGGGTGGTCGATAGGGGGATGCAGATTTTTTTTTTTTAAGGAACTCAGTCTGGCGTTCAACTTACTTTTGAAAGTTGTTATAGTAGAATGCACAAGGCACAATTTTGGGTAGTGTATCATCAGTTTTCCTCTTGTCATGTCAGTCATTGAATACCTTAGAGCTATTTTATAACTTGAAATGTCCAGATCAACTAGCCCATGTCAGCTAATGGGATGTTCCCCAATGATGGAAGGGGGGCCCGAGTGAAATAATTTTGGAACCACTGGTCTACATTATCACTAAGTGACTAATGCAATACGATGGCTGATGATGGACAAAATACAGATGCTGTCAAGAAGTGTCAAAGTTTACAAAGTGCATTGCGGTGCTTTACAGTGCAGTGTGGACTGGTTCAGAGTTAGGGTCAATACCAATTTTTTGCTTTTCAATTAGGAAAATTCTGAATTTGAATTTTTGCTTCCTGATTTGAACTAATTGAAATGGAATTGACCCCGACCCTGGACTTGTTAAGACTTAGTATGGATGGAGCTCTCCCGTCACCGGTGCCAACCGCTGTTCGTCCGTCCCCGTCTGTACAGTGAAACTGCTGTTGCGGCTGCCCCAGTCGTAGCAGTCTGTAACTAGGCTATAGACACAAAAGATAAACAAATCTTTGAGTTACTATTATTATACTGAACAAAAATATAAACGCAACATGCAACAATTTCATACATTTTACTGAGTTACAGTTCATATGAGGAAATCGGTCAATTGAAATAAATTAAGTCCCAATCTCTAAGGATTTCACATGACTGGGAATACAGATATGCATCTGTTGGTCACTGATAAAAACTTTTTTTAAATGGACCTCAGGATCTCAAAGCTTTTTTGTGCATTCAAATTGCCATCGATAAAATGCAATTGTGTTCGTTTTCTGTAGCTTATGCCGGCCCATACCATAACCCCATCGCCATACACGCGGTCTGCATTTGTGAGGCCTGTTGGACATACTGCCAAATTATCTAAAACAACATCAGAGGCGGCTTATGGTAGAGAAATTAACATTAAATTCTACCAGCAAAAGGTGCACCTGTGTAATGACCATGCTGTTTAGTCAGCTTCTTGATATGGCACACCTGTCAAGTGGAGGGATTATCTTGGCAAAGGAGAAAATCTCACTAACAGCGATGTAAACAAATTTGTGCACAAAATCTGAGTTAAATAAGGTTTTTGTGTGTATGGAACATTTCTGGGATCTTTTATTTCAGTTCATGAAACATGAGACCAACCCCTTTACATGTTGTGTTTATATTTTGATTCAGTGTAGTTATCTTTCAGTGGCTCTTTTTAAGTCCTCAAACATACTCAAAAGTAACCTATCCCCGTCTTGACACTCTACTGTACCTTGCTGAGTTGTTCTGAGGAGGGATGCTCCACGCCAGGTCATCGTCGCTATCGTACCGACGGGGGTTGTCAAAGAAGTAACCTCTGGAAGAGAGAACGTGGTTTGGGATCCCTGATCCACTCTGCGAAGACAGAGCATACCGAATAAGATAAAGAAATCGGTAAAGCTTTATTTAAGAGCCCAGTTTAAGCTGGTACTTACCTGGTGTTTTCACTAAGAAACTATGTGGTAGCAACAGACACTTTCTGGTACCTATCTCAGAATTGAACACAATTGGTAACTAACTGGCATCAAATGGTATTAGCTTAAATAGTGATGCTAGCGTCAATGAATCTCAATGAAACCGAAGAGTAAGTGCAATGCGATTATTAGGTATTTACTGTTTAAACAACTAACTGGCTAGTAAACGGCGGGCTGGTTAAATGAAAGCGTTTTACAAATCATTCAAACATTTCCAAGCTTCTCTTTCCTTGTCATCTGAACACACACTCACCCTGTCCTGGGGCAGCCTGCGGACCCTGAAGAAGAAGACCACCAGGGAGGTTGGCAGCAGTTCCCAGACAAAGAGGATCACCCCGAACACGATGTAACCAGCGTCCCCCAGAGTGGACCTCAAGTCAGCCTGCACAGAGAGAGAGGGTGCATTTGTGTGTTTATCCCTCCAGAGGATCCTCCTTTGTGGATCGTTGGTGTTGGACTGTGTTTTTGAGTGTGTTTGTCTGGCGAAATGTATTTGACTTTTGTCCCACATATACTGTGTTTGTGTCTGTCTGTCACTTTCTCTTTTCTCTCTCTCTGTCGCTCTCTTCTCTCCCTAATTCTGTGTCTGGGATAGCGTGTCATCCTTACCTGGTCGGACACGTTGTACCAGTCGTAGTCGAAAGAGTTGATGGTCTCAATGTCGGTCAGAGCCAGTACCACCAGGTTGTAGCAGGCCCGTGATGCGTACAGCAGAACCACTAGGACGCCAATCAATATCACCTGACACACCGACGTTCCCTGCAACCAATGGTGAGGGAGGTCATGGTCATGAACTATTATCTGTCACACCCTGATCTGTTTCACCTGTCTTTGTGCTTGTCTCCACCCACCTCCGGGTGTCGCCCATCTTCCCCATTATCCCCAGTGTATTTATACCTATGTTCTTTGTCTGTTGCCAGTTCGTTTTGTTTGTCAAGCCTACCAGCGTTTTCCCTTGCTCCTGTCTGTTTCTAGTTTTCGCCGGTTTTGACAATTCTGCCTGCCCTGAGCCTGCCTGCAATTCTGTACCTTGTCACATCTCACTGGATTATTGACCTCTCCCTGCCCTTGACCTGTCGTTTTGCCTGCCCTCTGTTCTAGTAATAAACTTTTGTTACTTCGACACTGTCTGCATCTGGGTCTTCCCTGAAACGTGATACCAATCAGCATTAGTATTAGTCACCGTTTAGTGCTACTGAGTTCACACATTTTCGCCCCTCCAAAATATATACAAACACATTAAATAAAATAGAAAACTTGAACTGTTTTTTTAAGTTGGCCTGAACTGTTTTTATTCTTTGTGTCCTACTTTCAGCAAAGCATGAAGCAGACTTAGTCAATCTTAATGGAAGTCTGGGGCTGTATGTATCAAGTGTCTCAGAGAAGGAGTGCTGATTTTAGGATCGCATGGACAGGCAAGACCTGATCCTCGATCAGCAATCCTACTCTGAGATGCTTGACACATACAGCCCCTGATTCTCAAGTTCTGAGGTCCTACCTTGGACTCGAGGTATATGCTGGCCAGGGACATCTTAGCCACCTTGTAAAGGCAGACGGACAGCGAGATGGCACAGAGCACGAAGAGCGTATCGTTGATGGTGACTCTGACCAGGACAATGGTCTTGACCTCGGTGGCGGTCATCTTAACCAGCAGGGCACAGGCCAGGTTGACCACCAGGAAGAGAAAGCTGACTGCCAAGAAGACCAGATAGAGGGGGAGCCTGTGGAAGGAAAGATATGGAAGTCTCTGGGCCATAGTTACAGCCTTTGAAATATGTGAGGGTCCTGTATATGGACCTGAAGAGAGGGGTAAACTCAGTCTACTTACTTGTATTTAAGGAGCTCTGGGGTGTACTTGGACTTTGCCTTGAAGTAAACCTGTTTTGGGTGACATCAGAAAGCAAGTTACACTTTGGACATTTCCCCCCAAGAAAACAACAACAAACAATCAACAATGTGGCCGCTCAGCTGAAGAACCAGTTAATGAATTAATTCTGTCTCCAGATCAGATACATTTGAAGGGATCCCGAAGAAATACAAACAAATTGGATGCCTTTTTCGCTATGTAGACTGACCTCTTATCAGTTAAACCCATGACGTGATGCCAACAGCAGACAAGTGAGGCCCTACTGTATTATCTTTTAATAGCAATGTTTGAAGGGAGACAAATGCTGCCAATAGATGTAGCATTGCAAGTGTGTGATTGCTGGCATCTGCAGACGACGGCTGTGCAAGTCTCTATTGTGGGCCACCCCTTTTGAGCCACGTTCCTCTTTAGGTTTCCTTCCTGCTTCTAGAGAGTTGTTCCTGCCCTGTGCTTTCGCTTCTGCTTTGCTTGCTCTTTGGGGTCTAAGCCGGGTAACTGTCAAGCACTTGTGACAACTGCTGATGTGAAATCTATATAAAATAATTTAGAAAACGCTAGGTCCTCTAAGTATCTTACAATTTAATTACGTGCCTCTGATAATGATTCATCATCTATACTGAACAAAAATATAAATGCAACATCTAAAGTGTTGGTCCCATGTTTCATGAGCAGAAATAAAATATACCAGAAATCTTTAGCACAAAAAGCATTTATCTCTCAAATTTTGTGGACAAATTTGCTTACTTCCATGTTAGTAAGCATTTCTCCTTTGCCAAGATAATCCATGCACCTGACAGGTGTGGCATATCAAGAAGCTGATTGAACAGCATCATAATTACACAGGTGCACCTTGTGCGGGGGGACAATAAAAAGAGCACTCTAAAATATGCCGTTTTGTCAAACAACACAGCGTGCAGTTGGCATGCTGACTGCAGGAATGTCCACCAGAGCTGTTGCCAGAGAATTGAATAATAACTTATCTACCATAAGCCGCCTCCAATGTCGTTTTAGAGAATATGGCCGTACATCCAATCGGCCTCACAACCGCAGACCACGTGTAACCACGGCAGCCCAGGACCTTCTTCAGTTGTGGGATGGTCTCAAAAGAGCAACCCGGACAGCTGATGAAACTGTGGGTTTGCATAACTGAAGAATTTCTGCACAAACTGTCAGAAACCATCTCAGGGAAGCTCATCTGCTTCCCTGAGATGGTATCTGACAGTTTGTGCAGAAATTATTTGGTTATGCAAACCCACAGTTTTGGTCTTGACCTGACTTCAGTTCGGCATCGTAACCGACTCCAGTGGGCAAATTCTCACCACTGGCACGCTTCGTGGATGAATCCCGGTTTCAACTGTACCGGGCAGATGGCAGACGTCTTGTGGGGGAATGGTTTGCTGATGTCTACGTTGTGAACAGAGTGCCCCATGGTGGCAGTGGGGTTATGGTATGGGCAGGCATACGCTACGAACAACGAACACAATTGCATTTTATCAATGGCAATTTGAATGCACAGAGATACCGTGACGAGATCATGAGGCCCATTGTCGTGCCATTCATCCGCCACAATCCCCTCCTGTTTCAGCATGATAATCCATGGACGGCCCCATGTCGCAAGGATCTGTACACAATTCCTGGAAGCTGAAAATGTCGCTGGATTATGGCCTGCATACTCACCAGACATGTCACCCATTGAGCATGTTTGGGATGCTCTGGATTGACGTGTACGACAGCGTTTCCAGTTCCCGCCAATATCCAGCAACTTTGCACAGCCATCGAAGAGGAGTGGGACAATATCCACAGGCCACAATCAATAGCCTGATCAACTCTATGCAAAGGAGATGTGTCGCACTGCATGAGGTAAATGGTGGACACACCAGATACTGACTGGTTCTCTCATTAACGTCCCTACTTTTTTTTAAAGGAATTTGTGACCAACAGATGGATATATATATGGGAGTATATATATATATATAAAAAATATATATATATATATACTCCCAGTCATGTGAAATCCATAGATTTGGGCCCAATTCATTTATTTAATTTGACTGATTTCCTTAAATGAACTGTAACTCAGTAAAAATATTTGAAATTGTTGCATGTTGCGTTTTTTATTTTTGTTCAGTGTATCTAAAAGCAGCATGACTTCTTGTCTGATCCGCATTGCCCACACCTCACCACGACGCCCGCTATGATATATTGTAAATAACTAGTTGTATGAATATATCACTGCTAAATGCTGTGTGCACATTGCACAATAAGGTGGCTGTACTAAGCTATTAAATAAGGAAAACGTTACTAATCTTCCTTTGCCGGGCCTTCATACCTTTACCCTCCTTTTTCTTGAGCTGCCCCCTCCTCCCCACTGCCTTCACGCCCCTCTCACCACTTACCTCTTCTAGGGGAGCTTTCCCTATAGGATTGTATATCCCCCCTATTGGGGATGCCACCATTTCAGCAAAATCAGAAATACCAGTCCACAGCTATTCTGTACACACAACACTCACACATCAATGTATAATCATATTAATACTCTGAACTACTACCTAGACACTGAGACTGAAAGAAAGGGCAGATTGGGTATAAAAAACCCACAACATATAGCATCCAACTGTAATCCACATTTTGGACCCCAATGAACCCTCAAAATGGCCTCAATATGGCCCTTGTGGCCCCCTGAGACCCCCCGTTCCCTCAATGTGGCCCCTGGGAGCCCATCCTCACCTGGGCG
This sequence comes from Salvelinus sp. IW2-2015, assembly GCF_002910315.2. Lineage (NCBI taxonomy): Eukaryota > Metazoa > Chordata > Actinopteri > Salmoniformes > Salmonidae > Salvelinus > Salvelinus sp. IW2-2015. The sequence continues at coordinate 4,786,946 of NC_036861.1, forward strand.
CAGTAGAGGTTCATGAGGCTCAGCGTGAAGAACTGCAGGCAGACGGGGAAGCAGTAGAGCAGCCAGAAGGCGAAGGGACCCAGCGCGTTGGCCGTGACGCAGTCGCGGAAGTAGAAGGAGAAGAGGAGGGCGCGCAACGCGGCCCACAGCAGACACAGGAAGAGGAATGCCGTCTGGTAGCTGAAGCGCTTGTGGCGGTATCGGAGCACCAGCCATAGCTGGGCATAGATGAAGGCAAAGAGGAGAGAGTAGAAGACAGTATAGGCCACGGTGAGGCCAAGCTTGACGTAGGGCGGGATGGCCGGGGCCATGGTGGGCGGAGGAGGCAGGGAGCCGTTACCGGCTGCTGTGGATGCCGGTTCTGGTGCCACTGACACCCCCCCGACGGTGCCTTGCTCCACCACCGGGGATGATGACTCCAGGGGCATGTCCATCGCTTCTCCATTCATCCTCTGTTCCTCAACGAGGGAGAGAAAGAAGGGAATCCTTTTTTCTTCTGTCTCTCTCAGGCAATGTATCGCTGGTAGAGACGATATCTCCCCTCCATGGAGCCTTTGCTTCAGACACACAACCCTGCTGTCTGACTCAGTGAGAGGGAGGGAGACAAAGGAGGGAGGAGAGGGGGAAAAGAGACACTCCCCTCTTTTTGCCGGTGCTCCTTGGAGAGTGGTTGGAGGCTGATGTCACATGACCGTGGCTCGGAGCGTTTCAGTGGCCGAGGGCCAGGCAGGAGGCTGTGATGCATTTGAAGAGGATGGAGGGAGGGTACAGATGGATCGAGAAAAAGAGAGCGTGAGAGAGAGGTGGGAGGGAGTGAGGGAGAGGTGCACTGACTGTACCTTAGACCACGTGCTGGAGGGACCTGTCATCTGCTCCCATCCCCCTCTTTCGTCATAGACAGCATCATCATGCAGTCTGTGCCAATTGTCTTTGTCGCCCCTCCCCCATTTCTTCCCTCCTAATTTCTTATTTCCTCCATCCACACTGAAGGTTGTGTAATGGATGTATCAGTGATGGTGGGTGCTTTAAAATATGTCAGTTAACCACTTGGTTGAGTAAGAATTTTGTCCACAAATATACCCACAATTCTATTATACACCGAGTGTACAAAACATGACATAGACTGACCAGGTGAATCCAGGTGAAAGCTATGATCCCTTATTGATATCACCTGTTAAGTCTACTTCAAACAGTATCGTTGAAGGGGAGGAGACTGGTTAAAGAAGGATGTTTAAGCCTTGAGACAAATCAAAGTATATTTGTCACGTGCGCCGAATACAACAGTGAAATGCTTACTTACAGGCTCTAACCAATAGTGCAAAAAAGGTGTTAGGTGAACAATAGGTAAGTAAAGAAATAAAACAACAGGTGGGTGGGTGGCAGGACACATTGCAGATAGCCCGGTTAACCAACGTGCGGGAGAACTGGTTGGTCAGCCCAATTGAGGTAGTATGTACATGAATGTATAGTTAAAGTGACTATGCATATATGATTAACAGAGAGTAGCAGCAGTGTAAAAAGAGGGTTTGGGGGGGGGGGGGGGGCACACCAATGCAAATAGTGCGGGTAGCCATTTGATTACTTGTTCAGGAGTCTTATGGCTTGGGGGTAAAAACTGTTGAGAAGCCTTTTTGTCCTAGACTTGGCACTCCGGTACCGCTTGCCATGCGGTAGTAGAGAGAACAGTCTATGACTGGGGTGGCTGGGGTCTTTGACATTTTTAGGGCCTTCCTCTGACACCGCCTGCTGTAGAGGTCCTGGATGGCAGGCAGCTTAGCCCCAGTACTGGGCCGTACGCACTACCCTCTGTAGTGCCTTGCGGTCAGAGTCCGAGCAATTGCCGTACCAGGCAGTGATGCAACCAGCCAGGATGCTCTCAATGTTGCAGCTGTAGAACCTTTTGAGGATCTCAAGACCCATGCCAAATCTTTCTAGTTTCCTGAGGGGGAATAGGCTTTGTCGTGCCCTCTTCACGACTGTCTTGGTGTGTTTGGACCATTCTAGTTTGTTGTTGATGTGGACACCGAGGAACTTGAAGCTCTCCTCCTGCTCCACTACAGCCCCGTCGATGAGAATGGGGGCGTGCTCGGTCCTCCTTTTCCTGTAGTCCACAATCATCTCCTTAGTCTTGTTTACGTTGAGGGATAGCATCATCTGTGGATCTGTTTGGGCGGTATGCAAATTGGAGTGGGTCTAGGGTTTCTGGGATAATGGTGTTGATGTGAGCCATGACCAACCTTTCAAAGCACTTCATGGCTACGGACGTGAGTGCTACGGGTCTGTAGTCATTTAGGCAGGTTGCCTTTGTGTTCTTGGGCACAGGGACTATGGTGGTCTGCTTGAAACATGTTGGTATTACAGACTCAATCAGGGACATGTTGAAAATGTCAGTGAAGACACCTGCCAGTTGGTCAGCACATGCCCGGAGCACACGTCCTGGTAATCTGTCTGGCCCCGCAGCCTTGTGTATGTTTACCTGTTTAAAGGTCTTACTCACGTCGGCTACGGAGAGCGTGATCACACGTCGTCCGGAACAGCTGATGCTCTCATGCATGCCTCAGTGTTGCTTGCCTCACATAGAAGTGATTTAGCTTGTCTGATAGGCTCGTGTCACTGGGCCCTGCCACATAAGACGAGCGTCGGAGCCGGTGTAGTATGATTCAATCAGTGTGAATATTGCCTGTAATCCATGGCTTCTGGTTGGGGTATGTACGTACAGTCACTGTGGGGACGACGTCCTCGATGCACTTATTGATAAAGCCAGTGACTGATGTGGTGTACTTCTCAATGTCATTGGAAGAATCCCGGAACATGTTCCAGTCTGTGATAGAAAAACACTCCTGTAGTTTAGCATCTGCTTCATCTGACCACTTTTTTATAGACCGAGTCACTGGTGCTTCCTGCTTTCATTTTTGCTTGTAATCAGGAATCAGGAGGATAGAGTTGTGGTCGGATTTACCAAATGTAGGGCGAGGGAAAGCTTTGTACGCGTCTCTGTGTGTGGAGTACAGGTGCTCTAGAATTGTTTCCCTCTGGTTGCACATTTAACATGTTGATACGAAAAGTATAGCTGAAAACTCTCTAGGCAAGTAGTCTGGCCTGCAATTTATCACAATATACTCTACTTCAGGCGAGCAAAATCTAGACCTTCTTAGATTTCGTGCACCAGCTGTTGTTTACATATATGCATAGACCGCCCCCCCCTCGTGCTGTTCTATCTTGCCGGTGCAGCGTATATCCCGCTAGCTGAATATCCATGTCGTCATTCAGCCACGATTCCGTGAAACATAGGATATTACAGTTTTTGATGTCCCGTTGGTAGGATATTCGTGATCGTACCTCGTCTAATTTATTGTCCAATGATTGCACGTTGGCGAGTAGTATTGACGGTAACGGGCAGCTTTCCCAGTCGCCTTCTCCGGGTCCTGACCAGGCATCCGGCTCTTTGACCTCTGCACCTGCGTCGCTTCCTCTTGCAAATAACGGGGATGTCGGTGCTGTGGGGTGTTTGAAGAATGTCTTGTGCGTCGTCTTTGTCTAATCCGAGGTGAGTGATCGCTGTCCTGATATCCAGAAACTCTTTTTGCCGTAAGATACGGTTGCAGAAACATTATATACAAAATAAGTTACAAATAACATGAAAAAAACACATAATAGCACAATTGGTTGGGCGCCCGTAAAACTGCTGCCATTTCTTCCTGCGCCATTTTGAGGAAGGGATTGTATGTGTGCCATTCAGAGGGTGAATGAGCTAGACTAAATATTTAAGTGCCTTTGAACGGGGTATGGTAGTAGGTGCCAGGCACACCGGCTTAAGTGTGTCAAGAACTGAAATGCTGCCGGGTTTTTCACACTCAACAGTTTCCCTTGTGTATCAAGAATTGTCCACCACCCAAAGGACATCCAGACAACTTGACACAATTGTAGGAAGCATTGGAGTCAACATGGGCCAGCATCCCTGTGGAATGTTTTTGACACCGTGCAGAGTCCATTCCCCTACGAATTTATGCTGTTCTGAGGGCAAAAGGGGGTGCAACTCAATATTTTGTATACTCAGTGTATATCCTGCCTAGTGGCACTATTGAGCATTGGCCGCATGATGATAATTTTTGGGACTATTCAGCTTCAGATAAATGACTGAGGATGTGTTTTTGTTTTAACATACAGTTGAAGTCGGAAGTTTACATATACCTGAGCCAAATAGATTTAAACTCCGTTTTTCATAATTCCTGACATTTAATCAAAGTAAAAATTCCCTGTTTTAGGTCAGTTAGGATCACCACTTTATTTTAAGAATGTGAAAAAGAGTGATAGTAGAGAGAAGGATTTATTTCAGCTTTTATTTCTTTCATCACATTCCCAGTGGGTCAGAAGTTTACATTCACTCGTATTTGCTAGCATTGCCTTTAAATTGTTTTACTTAGGCCAAACGTTTTGGGTAGCCTTCCACAAGCTTCCCAAAATAAGTTGGGTGAATTTTGTCCTATTACTCCTGACAGAGCTGATGTAACTGAGTCAGGTTTGTAGGCCTCCTTGCTTGCACATGCTTTGCACACGCTTTTTCAGTTCTGCCCACACATTTTCTATGGGATTGAGGTCAGGGCTTTGTGATGGCCACTCCAATATCTTGACTTTGTTGTCCCTTAAGCCATTTTGCCACAACTTTGGAAGTATGCTTGGGGTCATTGTCCATTTGGAAGACCCATTGGCAATGAAGCTTTAACTTCCTGACTGATGTCTTGAGATGTTGCTTCGATATATCTACATAATTTCCTTCCTCATGATGCCATCTATTTTGTGAAGTGCACCAGTCCCTCCTGCAACAAAGCACCTCCACAACATGCTGCCACCCCTGTGTGTTTCACGGATGGGATGGTGTTCTTCGGCTTGCAAGCCTCCCACTTTTTCCTCCAAACATAACGATGGTCATGATGGCCAAACAGTTCTATTTTTGTTTCATCAGACCAGAGGACATTTCTACAAAAAGTACAATCTTTGTCCCCATGTGCAGTTGCAAACCGTAGTCTGTCTTTTTTATGGCGGTTTTGGAGCAGTGGCTTCTTCCTTGCTGAGCGGCCTTTCAGGTTATGTCGATATAGGAGTCGTTTTACTGTGGATATAGATACTTCTGTTCCTTCCAGCATCTTCACAAGGTCCTTTGCTGTTGTTTATGGGATTGATTTTCACTTTTCGCACCAAAGTACGTTCATCTCTAGGAGACAGAACGCGTCTCCTTCCTGAGCGTATGATGGCTGTTGTGGTCCCATGGTGTTTATACTTGCGTACATTTGTTTGTACAGATGAACGTGGTACCTTCAGGCATTTGGAAATTGCTCCCAATGATGAACCAGACTTGTGGAGGTCTCAAATCTTTTTCTGAGGTCTTGGCTGATTTCTTTTGATTTTCCCATGATGTCAAGCAAAGAGGCACTGAGTTTGAAGGTAGGTGTTGAAATACATCCACAGGTACACCTCCAATTGACAAAAATTATGTAAATTAGCCTATCAGAAGCTTCTAAAGCCATGGCGCATCTTTTATGGCATTTTCTGGAATAAACTTCTGACCCACTGGAATTGTGATACAGTAAGTGGTGTAAAGTGAAATAATCTGTCTGTAAACAAATGTTGGAAAAATGACTTGTGTCATGCACAAAGTAGATGTCCTAACCGACTTGCCAAAACTATAGTTTGTTTGTGGAGTGGTTGAAAAACGAGTTTTCATGACTCCAACCTAAGTTTTATGTAAACTTTCGACTTCAACTGTATTATAAGCCTACTACGCTACAGTATTTTTTGTGTCTCTCGATTCACAGACACCCATATGTCACCTATGTATATTTTGACATGGCCTATTGATTACCGAGACACCCTCTACAACCACTGTGATTATTATTTGACTCTGCTCGTCATCTATGAACATTTGAACATCTTGAAGAACGATTTGGCCTTAATGGCCATGTAATCTTATAATCTCCACCTGGCACAGCCAGAAGAGGACTGGCCACCCCTCAGAGCCTGGTTCCTCTCTAGGGTTCTTCCTGCATTGTTTGGTGTTTTAGGCTGGGTTTCTGTATAAGTACTTTGTGTCATCTGCTGATGTAAAAAGGGCTTTATAAATACATTTGATTGATTGATAGATTATTTTTCTCTTTTTTATTATGCGCTATGATTTGCCATTTACCTTGAAATATATTATCGTTATGATTTTTTTTTATTGTTCTCTCAATGAGCCACTAGGCTATAAATAAGATTTAAGTGCAATAGTCAGGTCACTGAGGAAGACAGCTTGATGTCGAAACGTCAGTCACCTGTCCACATCCTGTACAATGGATTAAAGTGAGCAATAAGAAGTCAATCTCTGCCTTTTTTGTTGAGTGTTCCAACTCCTTTTTACCTCGAATTAGTCCTTTTGGATGATTTTCTTTGTAAGCCATTCTTGTGATTTTTGTCCTTGTTGTTGAGCACCCCTCCTTTCCTTTGTTTGCGGAAGCGCGAAGGGCCACCTGAACTCTATGCTACACAGTGGCGTGCCGTGGGCCTGGGGCCTAGGCCTTCAGTGAGGTACTACACAGTCCCACCCGAATTAATCCACCTCTTATTACCATCATTATGCCATGGCTCTAGACACTATACATTTAGACAGAAACGCAGTATAACCAGGCGTTGCGTCACCTTGAAATTGAAAAATTGAAATTTTTGGGTAAACAGTGTTTAACAGACAACTCAAGTTTGCAAAGCCAGTGTGGCTCCAAACACCAAATCGATCACTTGCAAATAATAGGCATTCCCAGCAGTACAGTTTGCAGTGCTTCTCGGAGCCTGGAGCCATTGACAGCGCTCGTAGTTGAAACTTTGAAAGTGGCGAGCGAACGAACCCCTTTCCCGCCTGTGACAGGCTTTGTGGCGTCGGGCGACCTCTCCTTACAATGTCTAACTTTTCTTGAAAAGTTCGTCTTGAGAATGGCGTTATAATTATATCCTCGACCAAATCGATATCTTCCCCTCCTTCCGCCATTGTGGGTTGAAAAAACAGCTTAGTAGAACGCGAATTAATTAGTTTACCAAATTCAGTTTCCTAGATCTGCATAGACCTGCCCATAGGACCTGCCTCTCAATATTGGTAATCCAATCAAAAGACGTGGACGCACTACGCCTGCTAGCTGGCTCCTGTGTAACACTGGAGCCAGCCAGCAGGCGTACAATAGCCAACTCTAAAGCTGATTGGTTGACACAAAATTTTAATTTCCATTCACTTTAAGCTACAAGCGCCCGCACTGTTGATTCTGAAGGCCTGAGGGCAGATTTTAGACCCCTGGCAACACATGATGGCTGAATATGATTGGATAAAAGATCTAACATAAAGACCAGCCCTCCAAATCTCAACCTGGGGCTGGAAGCAGTGCAACCAAGAGGAAAGCTATGAAATGAAGAGTATAACTCTTACTCTGGGGAATAATTTAATACATATTTGTGGGAAAATATATTTAAAAAAATATATATATTCTGATGATGTTTAGGCCATCAGAGAAGGCCTTGCAGGCCCTGACGGCCCACCACTGATGCTACAGTATACTGTATGCTATTGTGTTCAGTTATGTAAAAAATTAATGAATCATTATGTGATCTTGCGAAACATTGATTCAGCTTGATTCTTAATTTACTAAACCAGCACCATTGTGAGAACGGACAATCTTCTATTTGTAATAATAGTAATAATAGTAAGTGATGAGTTGGACTATTAGGCGTAGGCAACAGAACTTGATGAGGGTTATTTTATGCGATGTAAGCACCCTCCGAATCATGGTGCTGAAAGGACAGCACCGTAACCAAGTGGTCACGTATCGTTCTGAATTCCACTGCGCAAGAGGGGGCCCGTGGAGTTTTATGAACTTCAAGGCAGACACGCAGTGAATTTGGATCCTAGATCTCGTTGGTGGGTTGATAAGGTTCATGCGGCTGATCAGTTTGTCTGCATACGCGATAGAGGTGGTGCATTTCTGTAAGCTAAGCACTCAGACAGTAGGGCGAGTTCAAATGTGTCGTACATGGGCCCCAAGCCCATAACAAACTGTTTTGAGGGACAGCCGTTTCTAATAACCCCTCGTAGAGTTTTTTGTCTGTGGCTGTTCTTGTTACGTCGGATTTGGTCCAACCGATCGACGGGCCTCTGCACACAAGTCTACAGTATTCATAATTTGCGCCACCGCCAGAGAGAGAGAAGACAGGGAAGAAACCACCATTTACCTACCTACAGTGCATTCGGAAAGTATTCAGACCCCTTCCCTTTTTCTATATTTTGTTATGTCAGTCTTATTCTAAAATTGATAAAACATTTTTTTGCTCTCATCAATCTACACACAATATCCCATAATGACAAAGTGAAAACAGGTTTTTAGACATTTTTGCAAATTAATACAAAAACTAAAACAGAAATACCTTATTTACATAAGTATTCACACCTTTTTGCTATGATATTCAAAATTGAGCTCAGGTGCATCCTGTTTCCATTGATCATCCTTAAGATATTTCTACAACTTGTTTGGAGTCCACCTGTGGTAAATTCAATTGACAGAAAATGATTTGGAAAGCCACACACCTGACTATATAATGTCCGACAGCTGATCCCACAGTGCATGTCAAAACAAAAACCAAGCCATGAGGTTGAAAGAATTGTCCATAGAGCTCCGAGACAGGATTGTGACGAGGCACAGATCTGCAGAGAAGAATGGGAGAAACTCCCCAAATACAGGTGTGCCAAGCTTGTAGCGTCATACCCAAGAAGACTCGAGGCTGTAATTGCTGCCAAAGGTGCTTCAACAAAGTATTGAGTAAAGGGTCTGAATAATTATGTAAATGTGATATTTCAGGTTATTTAATTGTTTCGTTTTTTTCTCATAAAAAAGGTTTTTTCTTTGTCATTATGGGGTGTTTTGTGTAGATTGGTGAGGGGAAAAATGTATTTAATCCATTTTAGAATAAGGCTGTAACGTAACAAAATGTGGAAAAAGTCAAGGGGTCTGAATACTTTCCTGAATTATACACATCAGTTATGCAAGCTAACAACCAGCATAGATAACAAGCTAGCTTGCTAGCTAGCTAACAATACTACCTAGCTTACTAGCTAGTTCACAAGACTAGCCATGGCTGTGGTATTAGGGGCGGCACGCAGCCTGGGAGATAGAGTTGCCTGTCAGGCATTAGTCAGGCCTTAAATGCTCCACGAGCGCGTTACAATCAAAGCAGCCACGGGGCTCCTTGATGATGTGGTTATCGTGCATCTGAACAAATTAATGGATGATGCGAGGTACTTTTGATGATCTCCTGATCTTGACAAAACAACTTTTGTTATGTAGTGATCATGACATAAATAAGTCGCGATCTCGACATAATGAGGGATTTTTACATTTTTTATTCACATGTCCTCTCTGGACTTCCGAAACAATCTCACCGGTGAAAGCATCCCAGTGAGGGAGAAAGTGAGGGAGAAAGCATCCCAGTGAGGGAAACAGCGAACCTCTGTCTTACTATATTACTATGTATCTGATGCTGTCTGGATAATAGAGTATAGAATGTTTATTTGTCTAATGGGGATCCAAATAAACAAATACATTTATATGTCATACAATTTTTTCCCAGACAGCATCAGATACATGGGATACACATACTGAGACAAAGGGTCGCTGTTTTGCTCGCTCGGATGCTTTATCTGAGATTGATACGTATTTCTGTTGGCGCACGTCTCGTTCAAATAAATGATCAATAGTAAAATATTTGATTAGGACTGCAATGAGGTAAGGTAAGATGGGCCAGGCCCCGAAGGCCCACCCATAATGCCGGCCCTACCGATAGGTACTTATTAACGTAAGAGGCTGTTCCTTCTCTTGCTAGAACAAAGGACTACCTGCTGTGTACTGACCTGGTACCGACGAACCTACCGTTTCTACTTGTAGAATTGGCAGTGGCCAACAACTTGACTTTGAGCCAATCAACGAGCTCGAACTTTCATGTGGGGGAGCCGACAGGAGTGACAATTAAAAAGTAAAAACCAGGGAATTTTTTTCCGGCCTAATCGAATTGTTCTAAAACAATAAAGCTGCATAATGCATATTTTTTTCTAGAGAAAGACTTTACATCTAGCTATGGAGCTTTGTGATGGAAGAAGGATTTTTTGTTAGTGCATATTATCAAACCCATTTGATTAGTTACTTAGCGATTACTGAGCAAGGCAGTCACACACACTTCCTATGAAACAAATGGGGTGGTCAGTGCAGCACAATGTAGCACTAAATGCTTTTAGAACGACAGCTTGCTAACTGTAATGATGGGGCGGTGAATTGAAGCAGGTGCAGGTGAAATGTTTTAATAAAACAACAAAACCAAGAACACAACACTAACATAAGGCAGTATGCCGAGACACAAGAATAATACCAACTGGTGAGTGAACCTGGGAGAGTGACATATACAGGGGAGGAAATGATGAAGGTAATGGAGTCCAGGTGTGAATCATAATGAATCATAATGATTCACAGGTGCGCGTAATGATGAGTGCCGGGTGTGCGTAATGATGAATCCCACGACCGGTGGTTAGTACTCTGGCGAAGTTGTATGCCGGAGGGGAGGAGCAGACATGACAGTATCAAACAACGCTACTGCCACCTTCTGGTTTGGAGTGGCTGATGCCTTCAAGGTCTCTGCTGTGTCAACACAAAAGAGATTGACTGCCGACACTGTGCAGGTGCTACTCACTGGGCACACAACTTCAAAGTGGAAATGTAGGTAGTATTTGGTTGAGACGCTGATCAATGAGATTTCAACTTTTATTCACCCAGTCAAAAAGACAGACAGGAGTTTGTTGAATTCCCAACGTGTTATCACTATGCTTTCAACCATCTAAAAGTACAATCACATTCCAATGGAAGAACAATGTCTGATTTTTGGTTTAGTTCTCATCTAAATGTGTTATTACTGTGCTTTCAACCGTTTAAAAGCACAACAATGTTGAAATGGGAATACAATTTCAAATAATTTGTATTTATACAACAATTTAACGTGTTATCACTGTGCTTCATGTTATTGCACAACCAAATGACCTGAATTGCAGTTGAGATAACATTCAAAGTACATAGTGCAAGTGAGTAGTGCTGTTCACACAGATTATTATAGCAATTGTGAAGAACTCCACAGACCTGCAACCTTTGAATGCCATCTTGAACTTGCACATTTTCTATGATTACATAAGACATTTAGTAACGATAACCTCAAAATGTGGCCATGGATGTGTTGCTAATTTTAAGGTTAAATAAATACTGTTACATTAGTTTGTAAGATAGGCTTAACTTTAGTCTATTTATTGTATTACAAAAGTATTATTGAATTGTGTTTGGTTTACAACGCAACCAACTATCAACATTTAAAGGAGAAGATGTGCTTGGATATTTGCATCTGAGCCACTGGCTTAATCCTATTCTTTACCTTAGATTTTTGGTTGAGATGGAGTTTTGAATCCAGCATATCAATTATTAATTTGTAGTCAAACTGGAATTAAAGCCAGACTAAGTGTCATGCCCTGATCTGTTTCACCTGTCTTTGTGATTGTCCCTGGTGTATTTATCCCTGTCTCTCTGTGCCAGTTCGTCTTGTTTTGCCAAGTCAACCAGCGTTTCTCCTAGCTCCTATTTTTCTCAGTCTCTGTTTTGTCCTAGCCCTCCTGGTTTTGACCCTTGCCTGCCCTGACGCCGAACCCGCCTGCCTGACCACTCTGCCTGTTCTGACCTCGAGCCTGCCTATCCCCTGGTACTGTTTTAACTCTGACCTGGTTTATGAACTCTTGCTTGTCCCCGACCTGCCTTTTGCCTACCCCTTTTGGTATAATAAATATCAGAGCTCAACCATCTGCCTTGTGCCCTTATACTAAGTCAGTGGCACAGATCTCTCCAATCCAGAAGAAAATGGACTAGTAAGGCCCAGTGTACTACTTTTGTGAAAAAATGTAAACTAAATGTATTATTTTTACCCCCTTTTTCGTGATATCCAATTGGTAGTTACAGTCTTGTCCCATCGCTGCAACTCCCGTACGGACATGGGAAGGTCGAGAGCCATGCGTCCACCGAAACACGACCTGCCAAGCCGCACTGCTCGCTTAACCCAGAAGCCAGCCGCACCACTGTGTCGGGGGAAGAAACATAATACAGCTGGCGACCGAAGTCAGCATGCATGCGCCCGGCCGCAACAAGGAGTTGCTAGAGCGCGATCGGACAAGGACATCCCAAGCTTACGGACAATGTCAAATGTGATATAGCGAAGCACCTGAGTGAGCTGGGTGCGCAATCACGCAGGTACATTCCCAAAATGGACGACACAAACAACTGGATTCGTTATCCCTTTTATGCCCTGCCTCCAGTCCACTTATCGATATCTGAACAAGAGAGCCTCATCAAAATTGCAACAAGCGGTTCTGTGAAAATTGAATTGAATCAGAAGCCACTGCCAGATTTCTGGATAGGGCTGTGTTCAGAGTATCCTGCCTTGGCAAATCATGCTATTAAGATACTGATGCTCTTTGCAACCACATACCTATGTGACAGTGGATTCTCGGCCCTCACTTGCATGAAAACTAAATACAGGCGCAGTCTGTGTGTGGAAAATTGTTTAAGACTGAGACTCTCTCCAATACAACACAACATTGCAGAGTTATGTGCATCCTTTCAAGCACACCCTTCTCATTAACCTGTGGTGAGTTATTCACAATTTTTGATGAACAAATAAGGTTTTATATGTAAGATGGCTAAATAAAGAGCAAAATTATTGATTATGATTGTATTATTATTTGTGCGCTGGTTCTATAAAAGCTCTTTGTCACTTCCCACGAGCCGGGTTGTGACAAAAACTCACACTCATTCTTGTGTTTAATAAATGTATAGTGTGTGTGTGTGTGTGTGTGTGTGGCAGGCTTACAATGATGGCAAAAAACAACATTTTAGAGCGCTGACCCTGGTGCTAGAGGGGGTACGCAGCTGGAGGTTGAATGTTTGAAGGGGTGCGGGACTATAAAAAGTTTGGGAACCACTGGCTTAGTAGAACCCCTCCCTCGGCTTAAACAGGGCTTATTTAGCTAAGACTCATCTTTATCGGCTGGCCTAGCCTTCCTCCTAGACTGATTGTTGCTTTAATGATTTGGTTATTGTTACGGCTCTCGTTGGTGGTAGGAAGAGTGGACCAAAGCGCAGCGTGGAAAGTGTTCATGATTCTTTTATCAAACAAAATAACAAACGTCAAAACGAAAGCGCACAGTTCTGTCAGGTACAGACACGAAACAGAAAACAAGATCCCACAAAACCCAAACGGAAAATAACAACTTATATACACTGCTCAAAAAAATAAAGGGAACACTTAAACAACACAATGTAACTCCAGGTCAATCACACTTCTGTGAAATCAAACTGTCCACTTAGGAAGCAACACTGATTGACAATAAATTTCACATGCTGTTGTGCAAATGGAATAGACAAAAGGTGGAAATTATAGGCAATTAGCAAGTCACCCCCAATAAAGGAGTGATTCTGCAGGTGGTGACCACAGACCACTTCTCAGTTCCTATGCTTCCTGGCTGATGTTTTGGTCACTTTTGAATGCTGGCGGTGCGCTCACTCTAGTGGTAGCATGAGATGGAGTCTACAACCCACACAAGTGGCTCAGGTAGTGCAGCTCATCCAGGATGGCACATCAATGCGAGCTGTGGCAAGAAGGTTTGCTGTGTCTGTCAGCGTAGTGTRCAGAGCATGGAGGCGCTACCAGGAGACAGGCCAGTACATCAGGAYACGTGGAGGAGGCCGTAGGAGGGCAACAACCCAGCAGCAGGACCGCTACCTCCGCCTTTGAGCAGGAGGAGAAATGCCAGAGCCCTGCAAAATTACCTCCAGCAGGCCACAAATGTGCATGTGTCAGCATATGGTCTCACAAGGGCTCTGAGGATCTCATCTCGGTACCTAATGGCAGTCAGGCTACCTCTGGCGAGCACATGGAGGGCTGTGCGGCCCCACAAAGAAATGCCACCCCACACCATGACTGACCCACCYCCAAACCGGTCATGCTGGAGGATGTTGCAGGCAGCAGAACGTTCTCCACGGCGTCTCCAGACTCTGTCACGTCTGTCACATGTGCTCATGTGCTCAGTGTGAACCTGCTTTCATCTGTGAAGAGCACAGGGCGCCAGTGGCGAATTTGCCAATCTTGGTGTTCTCTGGCAAATGCCAAACGTCCTGCACGGTGTTGGGCTGTAAGRACAACCCCGACCTGTGGACGTCGGGCCCTCATACCACCCTCATGGAGTCTGTTTCTGACCYTTTGAGCAGACACATGCACATTTGTGGCCTGCTGGAGGTAATTTTGCAGGGCTCTGGCATTGCTCCTCCTGCTCAAAGGCGGAGGTAGCGGTCCTGCTGCTGGGTTGTTGCCCTCCTACGGCCTCCTCCACGTTTCCTGATGTACTGGCCTGTCTCCTGGTAGCGCCTCCATGCTCTGGACACTACGCTGACAGACACAGCAAACCTTCTTGCCACAGCTCGCATTGATGTGCCATCCTGGATGAGCTGCACTACCTGAGCCACTTGTGTGGGTTGTAGACTCCATCTCATGCTACCACTAGAGTGAGCGCACCGCCAGCATTCAAAAGTGACCAAAACATCAGCCAGGAAGCATAGGAACTGAGAAGTGGTCTGTGGTCACCACCTGCAGAARCACTCCTTTATTGGGGGTGTCTTGCTAATTGCCTATAATTTCCACCTTTTGTCTATCCCATTTGCACAACAGCATGTGAAATTTATTGTCAATCAGTGTTGCTTCCTAAGTGGACAGTTTGATTTCACAGAAGTGTGATTGACTTGGAGTTACATTGTGTTGTTTAAGTGTTCCCTTTATTTTTTTGAGCAGTGTATATATATATATATATATATAGCCTTGTTTACATCTTGGCTAACATGTGGTTTTCATAATCCAATCAAGATGATCCAATTAGTAACTTATCAAGGTCTGTCACGTTTACACATGTTATTAAAATGTGTGTGTGATCTGTCCACTGCGTCCGCATTGTGACCAGATCCCCTGGTCAGCAAGACAAAGGAGCTGATCGTGGACTACAGGAAACAGAGGGCCGAGCACACCTCCGTCTACATCGACAGGGCTGTACGGAGCGGGTCGAGAGCTTCAAGTTCCTCAGTGTCCACATCACTAAGGAATAATCATGGTCCACACACCAACACAGTCGTGAAGAAGGCACAAAGGCACCTCTTCCTCCTCAGGAGACTGAACATTTTTGGCATGGGCCTGTCATGCCAAATAGTGTCCCACGGCTAAATAGTGTCCCCCTCTACGTCACAATGGGATTCGATGAGTTCTAACTTCTGTTGCTAGGACTGTTGCTAGAACTTGAGAAATTCTGACCGGATTACTTAATGAACCAAAGCGTCCGTTGCTATGCTGGATGCTTGGCTCTATTTTACCTCGTAGTGGTCGTGAAGGAAGGAGGACGCTGGCAGTTCTAGTTCTATTTCACCTCAGAAACGCTCGATCAGTCCGCGCAAAATTATTATCACAGAATTGCTTTCCAAGGACGGTGTTTTTGACGGTGACAACCTGCTGACCACCTGCTGCTTCAGAGGACCGAAAAGATTGGAAAGAGAACACTATTTCTTTACCATTTACAGTTGAATTCGGAAGTTTACATACACTTAGGTTGGAGTCATTAAAACTCCTTTTTCAACCACTCCACAAGTTTCTTGAAAACTATAGTTTTGGCAAGTCGGTTAGGACATCTACTTTGTGCATGACACAAGTAATATTTCCAACAATTGTTTACAGACAGATTATTTCACTTATAATTCACTGTATCACAATTCCAGTGAGTCAGAAGTTTACATACACTAAGTTGACTGTGCCTTTCAACAGCTTGGAAAATTCCAGAAAATGATGTCATGGCTTTAGAAGCTTCTGATAGGCTAATTGACATAATTTGAGTCAATTGGAGGTGTACCTGTGGATGTATTTCAAGGCCTAACTTCAAACTCAGAGCCTCTTTGCTTGACATCATGGGGAAATCAGCCAAGACAAAAATTGTAGACCTCCACAAGTCAGGTTCATCCTTGGGAGCAATTTCCAAATGCCTGAAGGTACCACGTTCATCTGTACAAACAATAGTACGCAAGTTTAAACACCATGGGAC
>NC_036861.1:4804811-4872827 GCF_002910315.2 Salvelinus sp. IW2-2015
TGATTTAACTAATGTTATCTAGCAAGCTAACTGTTATTGTAGTTGCTTCCTGTTTGTGTTTTCTGTTTGATTTTCTTTTATCTTTCCAACCAGGCGAAGTACTATGAAGGCACTACTGATCTCGACAAGAGGCGCAACATTCATAGGGGAGCAGAGGAATTCACAATTCAGGGTACCGTTTCATTTCTATTACTGTTACTGTTCTATAACTGGAAGGATTTATGTACGACCGTTTTCCATCTAGCTAACGTTAGTTGCTCATCTACATGTCACCAGTTATACATTTAGTTATATGTCTGTCACATTGACGTATCGAGCTATAACCTAACCCTGATCAATCAAATGGATAGGTCTAAGCAATTATGGTAACTCTAACTGGCCTTATGTAGGTGTCTTCGCTAGACAGAGAGAGACTCATACAGAAAGAGAGAGAGGAAGAAAGTGAGAAAGAAAGTGACAGGGAGAGAGAGGTGGGAAGAGAGTGAAAGAGAAAGACAGCAGTGCAAATTGACTTCGACTTTAGTATTTCAACGACTCTTGTCTTCCAACTTGTTAGGCAATCACATATACCTACAGGGGAAGGATGCACAGCCGCACAGGAGGGTAATTTTCCTGCTAAGGAGGAGAAGGAGGCCGTGCTGACAGATGCATGCTGGACATTTCCGAGTGAAGCGCATGATTGCCAAAATCAGCCTACGCTTCTTCTGGCGTGGGATTGTCAAGGATGTGGACAGCTGGGCAAGTCAAATAACCTTTTGTTTATCGATCACATTGCTATTATATCTGAAATTATTATGATTTCGATGAATGTCATATCAGAGCGCACACAGTGTTTCAATGTGTCACTTCGTGCTTATAGGTCAGTACCTGTCTAGCCTGACAGAAGTTTGAGGGGGTGAAGACTGTGGCGCCGGAGTTGAAGCCCATCAAAGTTGTTTCACCATGGCACATGATCGGTAAGTGTGTCACAATTAAAATTTAGCATTGATAAATTGTTTTTTAAATGGTTACTTTATTTGACCCCCCCAAGAGATATGTAAGAGAGGTATTTGTAATAATATGAAATATATGTATTTGCATATTTCTGTTATCAAGGTGAGACTGAACATCCACAAGGCACAGGATAAGCAGAAGGAGAGCTACCGGAGGAGAATCAAGAAGGTGACCAACTGCTTCGACATCCGGGCGAATGATTTGGTTGGAAGAAGGATGAAAGGAAGGCGAGAGCTGGGAAATCTCGTTGCTCTTTCGCTCCTAGCTGGGGTCCACATCCGTTAAGGTGAATATAAAAAAATCTCAGAAAACTATTTGAATTTGCACCCAAAATAACCTGAAGCTAGTTTTAGTTTTCCTAAAACTGACATTTTTCTCTTTAAGTCTTCATAAGGGTTACCTGGGTGGAAGCCAACAATATTCTCCAGTTGGAGCAGTTGGACGGTCGACCACTGAAAGCTCTGACGCCCTACACTTCGGTGAAGTCCGTGAGACAAAGTATGTTAAGCTTTGGTTGACTTTTGACAAAGCAAGAAATTTTAGTTATGCGGAGCTCATGTACACCTTCAATTTACCTCTCCAAATGACTTTAGGGCTGTCAACCGCCCGAGCCACCCAGGAGGTATCCAATCCACCAGAGCCAGTGAGTTCGGATCAGTCTGATTCTCTGTGCTCTGAGTAGGAAGGGGACCAGCTTAAGGTAGGCTATACTTTACACTGTACTAATCCATCAAATGTTCTCACGGGTGGCTTGCGTCGGACTGGAGGACCAGGGACAGGTAAGTCCAGTCACTGGACAAGAAGACACTAGTGAGGTGTTCTCATCACTTTTGTCTGATGTTTTCCCCACACTTGTTTTCACTGCTTGACCGGCTCCCCGCCTCAAGACGGTAGTTATTTTACTACATTGCATCTTGTTGTAAATTGTATGTTATTGTAAATAACCTTAATAACCAGTTGTAATATTGTTTTTCCTAACCTGGACGACGCTGGGACAATTGTGCGCCGCCCTAAGTTTTAAGGTATCCTTTGATTGTATTTATTTTTTCCACATTATTCATTGTTGTGTCCTAGGACCTACAATATATACATATATATTCAACCACACGGCTGTACAGATGAGCTATGCGAGATAGAAAAAAATGAATCCTATTAGAGGACTACTGAAATTATATTATTTCAGTGTAGATAAGGGAAGTGCAGGTTAAAATAAAAACATGACAGCCAGACAAACCAGTGTTTGAATCAAACTGATTTGCAAATGAATGGAGGGGAAATTAGCCGACTTTGTGATCTGTAAGGTAAGTAACTTTAATGTGTCAAGCAGATTACACATTTACTTTGCCATTCCCGAAACGTAGCAATGTTTAAGACATGTATTTCATTTTGTAATGTTAATTCTTATGGCTGCGATCCCGTTAATTAATGGGATCGATATGACAACAGCCAGTGAAAGTGCCAAATTGTGCCAAAATGAGATTTGTGTGTGTAATATGGCAGAATTCAAACAACAAAAAATTCAAACAACGGAAATCTCATAATTAAAATTCCTCAAACATACAAGTATCGTATACCATTTTAAAGGTAATCTTGTTGTTAATCCCTCCACAGTGTCCGATTTCAAAAGGCTTTACACCGAAAGCACCACAAACGATTATGTTAGGTCACCGCCAAATCACAGAAAAACACAGCCATTTTTCCAGCCAAAGACAGGAGTCACAAAAAGCAGAAATAGATATAAAATGAATCACTAACCTTTGATGATCTTCATCAGATGACACTCATAGGACTTCATGTTACACAATACATGTATGTTTTGTTCGGTAAAGTTCATATTTATATAAAAAAATCTCAGTATACATTGGCGCGTTATGTTCAGTAGTTCCAAAAACATCCGGATATTTTGCAGAGAGCCACATCAATTTCCAGAAATACTCATAATAAACGTTGATCAAAGATACAATTGTTATACATGGAATTTTAGATCCACTTCTCCTTAATGCAACCGCTGTTTCAGATTTCAAAAAAGCTTTACGGAAAAAGCAAACCATGCAATAATCTGAGGTCGGCGCTCAGAGCCCAATCAAGACAAAAAGATATCCGCCATATTGTGCAGTCAACAGAAGTCAGAAATAACATTATAAATATTCACTTACCTTTGATGATCTTCATCAGAATGCACTCCCAGGAATCCCAGTTCCACAATAAATGTTTGATTTGTTCAATAATGTCCATAATTTATGTCCAAATAGCTACTTTTGTTAGCGCATTTAGTAAACAAATCAAAACTCACGAAGCGAGTTCACTAGTTGCAGACGAAATGTCAAAAAGTTCCATTACAGTCCGTAGAAACATGTCAAACGATGTATAGAATCAATCTTTAGGATGTTTTTAACATAAATCTTCAATAATGTTCCAACCTGAGAATTCCATTGTCTTCAGATAAAGCAAATGGAACGGGAGCTACCTCTCATGTGAATGCGCATGACCAGCTCCTGGCACTCTGCCAGACCTCTGACTCAATCCCCTCTCATTCAGCCCCCCTTTACAATAGAAGCCTCAAACAAGTTTCTAAAGACGGTTGACATCTAGTGGAAGCCTTAGGAAGTGCAACATGACCAATATCCCACTGTATCTTCAATAGGGGCTGAGTTGAAAATCGACCAACCTCAGATTTCCCACTTCCTGGTTGGATTTTGTCTCAGGTTTTTGCCTGCCATATGAGTTATGTTATACTCACAGACATCATTCAAACCGTTTTAGAAACTTCTGAGTGTTTTCTATCCAAATATACTAATAATATGCATATATTAGCAACTGGGACTGAGGAGCAGGCAGTTTACTCTGGGCACCTTATTCATCCAAGCTACTCAATACTGCCCCCAGCCATAAGAAGTTTTAAACAGTGAAATAGTTGCGGAAATCAGCCTTGTTTGAATAGCGATGATGAAAATAATGTAATTTAGGCAGTAATGATCTTCAAAATTTGAATCCTAAGTTCATCACACCGTTGATATAGCAACAGACGCTAATAGTTTATCGAATCCCCTTGTGACGCAGAGGGGGACACTATTTGGCCGGGGAACATTATTTGGCATGACAGGCCCTCAGATCATCAAAATCTTCTACAGCTGCACCATTGAGAGCATCTTGACTGGCTGCATCACCACTTGGTATGGCAACTGCTTGGCAGGCGCTACAGAGGGTAGTGTGTACGGCCCAGTACATCACTGGGGCCAAGTTCCCTGCCATTCAGTACCTATAGACCAGGCGGTGTCAGAGGAAGTCCCTAAAAATTGTCAAAGACTCCAGCCATTCAAGTCATAGACTATTCTGTCTACTACCTCACGGCAAGCTAAACTGACACACCAAGTCTGAAACCAACAGGACCCTGAACAGCTTCTACCCCCACATAGTTAACCAACTAGCTACCCAGACTATCTGCTTTGACCCTTTTTGCAAATATTTTGAGTCATCAAATCAAATTCTATTAGTCACATGCGCCGAATACAACAGGTGTAGACCTTAAAGTGAAACGCTTACCTACGAGCCCTTAACAAACAATGCAGTTTAAATAAGAAATAAAAGTAACAAGTAATTAAATAGCAGCAGTAAAATAACAATAGCGGGACTATATACAGGGGGGTACCGGTACAGAGTCAATGTGCGGGGGCACCGGTTAGTTGAGTTAATATGTACAGTTGAAGTCGGAAGTTTACATACACCTTAGCCAAATACATTTAAACTCAGTTTTTCACAATTCCTGACATTTAATCCTAGTAACAATTCCCTGTCTTAGGTCAGTTAGGAACACCACTTTACTTTAAGAATGTGAAATGTCATAAGAATGTGAAATGTCAGAATAATAGTAGAGAGAAGAATTTATTTCAGCTTTTATTTCTTTCATCACATTCCCAGTGGGTCAGAAGTTTACATACACTCAATTAGTATTTGGTAGCGTTGCCTTTAAATTGTTTAACTTGGGTCAAACATTTCGGGTAGCCTTCCACAAGCTTGCCACAATAAGTTGGGTGAATTTTGGCCCATTCCTCCTGACAGAGCTGGTGTAACTGAGTCAGGTTTGTAGGCCTCCTTGCTCGCACACACTTTTTCAGTTCTGCCCACAAATGTTCTATGGGATTAAGGTCAGGGCTTTGTGATGGTCACTCCAATACCTTGACTTTGTTGTCCTTAAGCCATTTTGCCACAACTTTGGAAGTATGCTTGGGGTCATTGTCCATTTGGAAGACCCATTTGCGACCAAGCTTTAACTTCCTGACTGATGTCTTGAGATGTTGCTTCAATATATCCACATAATTTCCCTTCCTCATGATGCCATCTATTTTGTGAAGTGCACCAGTCCCTCCTGCAGCAAAGCACTCCCACAACATGATTCTGCCACCCCCGTGCTTCACTGTTGGGACGGTGTTCTTCGGCTTGCAAGCCTCCCACTTTTTCCTCCAAACATAGCGATGGTCATGATGGCCAAACGATTCGATTTTGTTTCATCAGACCAGAGGACATTTCTCCAAAAAGTACAATCTTTGTCCCCATGTGCAGTTGCAAATGGTAGTCTGTCTTTTTTTATGGCGGTTTTGGAGCAGTGGCATCTTCCTTGCTGAGCGGCCTTTCAGGTTGTGTCGATATCGGACTCGTTTTACTGTGGATATGATACTTTTGTACCTGTTTCCTCCAGCATCTTCACAAGGTCCTTTGCTGTTGTTATGGGATTGATTTGCACTTTTTGCACCAAAGTACGTTCATCTCTAGGAGACAGAAGGCGTCTCCTTCCTGAGCGGTATGGCGGCTGTGTGGTCCCATGGTGTTTATACTTGCGTACTATTGTTTGTACAGATGAATGTGGTACCTTCAGGCGTTTGAAACTTGTTCCCAAGGATGAACCTGACTTGTGGAGGTCTACAATATTTTTTTGCTGATTTCTTTTGATTTTCCCATGATGTCAAGCAAAGAGGCTCTGAGTTTGAAGGTAGGCCTTGAAATACATCCACAGGTACACCTCCAATTGACTCAAATTATGTCAATTAGCCTATCAGAAGCTTCTAAAGCAATGACATCATTTTCTGGAATTTTCCAAGCTGTTGAAAGGCACAGTCAACTTAGTGTATGTAAACTTCTGACCCACTGGAATTGTGATACAGTGAATTCTAAGTTAAATAATCTGTCTGTAAACAATTGTTGGAAAAAATTACTTGTGTCATGCACAAAGTAGATGTCCTAACCGACTTGCCAAAACTATAGTTTGTTAACAAGAAGTTTGTGGAGTGGTTGAAAAACTAGTCTTAATGACTCCAACCTAAGTGTATGTAAACTTCCGACTTCAACTGTATATGGTAAAGAAATAGTGTTCTCTTTCCAGTCTTTTCGGTCCTCTGAAGCAGCAGGAGGTCAGCAGGTTGTCACCGTCAAAAACACCGTACTTGGAGAGCAATTCTGTGGTAATAATTTTGCGGAACTGCGAGAGAAGGAGTTGAAGAGGAGGAAAAGGGAGATTGAGATTCGATGTAATCAGGTAAGAATAATGCTGTGTGTGAATTAGACTACAATCTTCTGTAACAGTTCATTGATMGATCAATATTTATTAATTGACCCATATTTGCACAACGTAGCTATTTAGTGTTGATTAGCAGCTCATCTGTCAGGGCTCTACAGTTCAACTGTTTTGATCTCTTATCGGGCTGTGGTGGTCATGAAATTTCATCAGCCGGTGATTGTCAAGCAAATAATTGTCGGTCTCACGGTAATTGAACGTTAACCGTTAATTAACATAAAAACATTTAGCATCTTCTGGCTTCCACACTCAGACTACAAGCCACTTATGTAGACCTTTGGAACATCTACATTTTAAAAAGTTGAACAAATCCATGTAATATAGCCTACACCTTCACAATAAATCCAGTATTTATTTTAGACAGGTCTAAAGAAACATGATATGAAGAAAATGTAGATTATTTCACAAGAACAGAATAGCTTTGTCTGAGTTGTCCATATGTTAGGTCCTGATCTGTTTATGCCATATGGCTGTGGTCTACACTAGTTCATTTAGCAGACAAGATTTGGTCAGAATTCCGTGGCATTATTTTATATTATGAAGAATACAATTGAACAAAGCTGAATAAAATAAAAAATAATATTTTCCCCAAACATTGTTAGAGCGCACATGCGGCTATTCTATGTTGAGCGGTTAACAAAGAAATAGGTTCTCCTATATGCTTAATTTAGAGTTATTAATGTAACTTTAGTTGTTCTACAAACGTTGGGCTATATGTTTTGATGTTTAATACAATGTAAGGCTGCATGATGCCACTCTAAGGATGATTTGAAAAAAGTTGCTTGAAAGTCATGAGCTCTGCTTCGTTTTTTTGCGCAGGCTGTGAAAGGAGGTTCATGCTGCTGGCCTGTTACCGTGTTCTACTGCAGACAAGTTGAGTATTGAATTTGGGGGTGGTGCATCTGCTACAGACGGAATTTGGACACTGATGTGGTTTTCCAACAACAATTCTCGGTGCAACATGGTAGTGTTGCCATTGTTCATAAAGTTTTTCTTTATATTGTCAAAATAAACATGTCTCCAACCCCCATATCACACACTCAAATTGTAAATATACTGTATGTGTGTACATGGCTGTTTTAATGTTCATGCAGTCAACATGTAGGCGAAAGTCTTCAAATGTTTATCCCAATAATGCACAAACTTTGAAAAGCAGGCCACTCAAACGCCCCCAGTGCCGAGGAGAGATTTCTTCATGGATCTTTCTGGAGAGGAGACTGAAGAGGTCCATCCATAAATTACTTAAATCTGAGTGGTTATTATTGATCTGAGAGCAAGAATCAGTTTGGTAAAGGCGAAAGCATTTAGAAGCTTTAAGAAACAATTGTATATAACATTTTCCAGCATATGCTATCTAGGAGGCAAATAGTTTTTGCTATCTGCACGAAACGTTCGTCTGCAATACTAGGTTAAGCATTGCAGCTCATATTGAGCTTCATCAACATTTTTTGAGGGGTTCTGGAGATTCGACCTCAAACATAAGAGTTACAGATGCAGGGAAGGGGATGGGAGGACATAAAATCAGAGGTCCACATTTGTAATCCAAGTCACATGGTTTTAGTAATGATTATTTTACTTAAGAAAACTTGATAAGAAAATACAATTCGTTGTAATTAACATAAACACAAAACCAATAGTTTTAACAATGGGATGGATTACAAAATACATGCAAGCATACTGAAAGATCTAGTTTGTGAATGATCATTCCGATATCGGATCCTTACAGAAGCTGACACCGATTATAAGGCGTTAAATGGTGGGTTACACATTGTTGAAAAACTACTCATCTGATGACTTACTAAAAGGAATTTGAATTATTACAGAATAAGATCTATAGCTGTCTGACAGAACTAGAGTTCTCTTGTGGAGACTGTGGGTAGCTCCTCGCTGCTCCTCAGGCGCACTCCAAGGCGGTAGGGCTTTGGAGACTGTGTCCCACCAAAGATGAGGCTGAAATCTGGGACACCTCCATCCTCAGGCCAGACGAATCGGTAACGCCGAAGCAATGTCACTAGAACCAGGAAGAGCTCCATACGTGCTAACCCCTCCCCCAGACACACACGAGATCCTAGGGAACACACACACGGCTATCGATGAGAACAACATTTCACTCATACCTTCATATGCATGCAGCCTGGCATTTTATGTCAACATATTCTCCTGTCTTAGTATCATTTATAAGCCATAGATATTGACACTTTTTACAAAAAGGCACCTGCGGAGAATTGCAGAAACGCTTCCGGTTTCACAAACTCTCCGACCTCGTTGAGGAAGTTCTCAGGGTTGAACTCGTGAGCGAATTTCCCCTGGCCCTCTTCATGCAGCACTGAAGACAGGTTAGGAATCACCATTGTGCCCTGGAACAGATGAGGGAGAGAGGGATTAAGGGTGAGAAGGAGAGGTGAAGAGGTACACTAAAGACTGAGACAGCACCAATCATGAAATCACTCACTGTAGCCCAGGAGACCTTTATAGTTCTACGGTCAACAACAGGCAGCATATCAGTCGTCATGGTAATGCTCACCTGGGGCAGCTGGTAGCTGTGTATTTGTGTGTTGCTGCAGGTAGTATGGAACACGCTAAGAGGAACGGTATCGCTCATGCGCTGTGCCTCATGGATCGTGGCTTGAACATACGGCATGGCATGTCTGTCCTCAAACGAAGCGTGTGCACGTCCCTCAAGAACCTCAGGGATCTCTCGGTGACAGCGATCTGGGACAAACACACACTCGTTGGCCGGGTTTCAATCCGATCAAGTTTTGTAGAATGTTTAATATTTAAAGCTCATTTTCTATTTAGCCGACCTATGCATCGTTTACCGTGAATGCGGAACCATTGTCTACAAGCGTCATCGAATTTAATGAAATGTCTTCCCGTGTGTGTGTTGTCTGTGTATTTCTTCACCCTGTACATGCTGGTTGGTCATCAGGTATAGCATGGCAGAGCGGAGGGTGTTGGAAGTCGTGTCTGTTCCAGCAATGAACAGGTCAAGTAGTAGAGACACCATTTGAGTGTCATTAAATGTGGAGCCTCCATCAGCTGTCTGAAACGCACACAAACACATACACGCACGCAGACACCAAAGGCATCGACATTAAATTCTGCATTCCACCCTGCTCCATCCTGTAAAGTACTTCCTCCTCTTCTACCAGCCCAATGAAAATGTTTGCGCCGTTCACGGAAGTCATTCAAAAGACTCTAAAATGGGACCCGATGCCTCTCTGATTGGCAAATGGATTCAGGTTAAAGTCATGCGACAGACTAGTGTCCTATCCAGGTACTTCTACATCAAGCTTCTTAATGCTACAGAAACAGGAGATAGGCTCCTGCCCTATGGACCATTCAGGCTTACTTGTACAAGGCTACTTACTTGATATCTTATCTTCTTTTGTCACGCCCTGACCGTAGATTGCTTTGTATGTTTCTATTTTTTGTTTGGTCAGGGTGTGATGTGGGTGGGTATTCTATGTTGTATGTCTAGGTGTTGTATTTCTATGTTTAGGCCTGGTATGGTTCCCAATCAGAGGCAGCTGTCAATCGTTGTCTCTGATTGAGAACCGCACTTAGGTAGCCTGTTTTCCCACTTTTGTTTGTGGGTGGTTGTTTTCTGTGTCTGTGTTTTCACCATACAGAACTGTTTCGATTGTCATTTCTTTCATTCACTTTGTTATTTTGTATTTTTCGTGTTCTGATATAATAAATTATCATGGACACTTACAGCGCTGCATTTTGGTCCGATCCTTCKTACTCCTCATCCGATGAAGACGAAGATCGTTACATCTTTATTTTACTTCTACAACCATACTTCTATTGTTCTCCTACCTTGTCAATCTGGTCCAGGTAGCAGTCAAGGAGGTCTCTGGGCTCTCCTGCGACCCTTGAACTTTTGTGCTTGGTCACAACCTTCTTGATATGTTCTTTCATTTGATCAAATTTGTGGAAAACGTTCCTGAAGGGCAAAGGGAGGGGCCTCAAGACCGGCATGATTTCATAGAGCTACAAAAGATAGATGGGAGGAAATGGAGGTAAAACAAAGGGGAATGTGGATCAGTGTGTCATGTCTAGCACAGAGAGGTCAGTGATGATCATGTAACTCTTATAAAAAAAAAAGGTTCCATCTAGAATCTAAAAGGAGTATTTGGCTGTCCCCATTGGAGAACACTTTGAAGAACCCCTTTGAAGAACACTTTTGGGTTCAGTGTAGAACCCTTTCCACAGAAGGTTCTACCCTGAACCCAAAAGGGTTCTACCTGGGGACAGCCGAATAACCATTTTGGAACCCTTTTTTAGTAAGCATGGAGTGGCACAGGGCTTAGACTGTACCATGGCCCAAGAGCTTCCTTGGTAAACTCCTCTAACTTCTGGATGAGGGTGAGGATGACCGGGTCGTCATATTCAAACCTCTCTCCAAAAATCAGTGAGCAGATGATGTTAGACGCAGCCAGATGGAACAGGTGCTGAGGATCCATCGAACCGCCTACCAGGGCACAGCAACGATCACCACACGAGGCAATACACACGGACAAGGTAAGAACAACGATCACAGAGCTACTGAATTGAACACACTGACAGGATAGAGTAAAGTAACAATCCCCACAGTCTTTATACCTGATGTTAAAACAAGTATAGTACATATAGTCATACTGGGAGTATTACTGAGAGCATCTTATTTCTGTGAAGTTTGTGTGGTTTATGGAAGTTTGTTACAACAACAAGGGATTAATAGTGTAATGGTTTGATACAGTATTTGGAGGAGCTTTGGGGTGGATACTAAGCGCTGATAATGACATGAATATGCACAGTGATGACTGTGATTACTAGGACGTTGTGTGTGTGAGACTGCACCAGCACTGCTCTCCAGCTCAGTGCAGATGTGGGACACCTCCTCCAGGATGCGCTCTTCCATGGAGCGTTTGCCCAGACCAAAGTTTCTCAGCGTGGTCAGAGCAAAGCGCCGGTGGTTCCTCCAGCTGGAGCCATAATTGGCCATGACGATCCCTGATCGGCACACACACATACAAACACACACGGAGCGTAAGTGGGTCGGACTCACGGTCTCATGCCTGCTCCTTTAAAATCAGTGTCACCCTCAGCCCAAGGGGTGATTTCCTATTGGGCTAATTCTTAAGACGTTGTTTTTTCCTGTGTGAGACCAGGGCTCAGATACCGCCGGTGGCACATACACACACATAGTGCCCTTATTATAATACATATTATAAAAGGGGTCAAGAAAGTTCTACCTTTGCCTTTGAAGAGGTGGCTGACCATCATATGGGTTGGTCGTCCAGCATATTCCGCTGCGCGTGTCACTAGTGCCTCACGAACCACCTCCAGGCCATTCAGAACCACTGCAGGCCGTGAGCCGATGTACAGACTGAACACGTTACCATAGCGCCTCTTCAGCTGAAGCACGGAAGCAGAGGGACAGGGGGAGTATTTATTGTGAGAATATAATGTGGAACTTTTCTTTTGAAATGTTATTCAAGCACGCAAGGGTTGATGGATAAGCTTTCAGTCTTGCGTTTTAGAGTAACTCTTGGCTGACTACTATTATTTGTCCCTTTACAAGTTGTGTAGCACTCTGATATTAAACATTGAGTCCCTGGTTTCCTTTCTTATGTGTAATAACAAAATAGCTCAACCTTATACAGAACATATCTATACAGTGTTGTTAGTCTGTAATTACACAATTTCTACCAAGGATAATAAAGTTTTCCCCTTTTTTTTTATTCAATATTTTTTCCTTGTTTATAAATCCCAAAGAATGTTACGGTTTAGAAATAACAGAAAGCATGGTTTTTATCCACAAATTTCACTCATTATTTTACTAGGTAAGTCAGTTAAGAACAAATTCTTATTTACAATGACGGCCTACCCCAGCCAAACCCGGATGACACTGGGCCAATTGTGCGCCGCCCTAAGGGACTCCCAATCAGAATGGATGTGATGCAGCCTGGATTCGAATCAGGGACTGCAGTGACACCTCTTGCACTGAGATGCAGTGCCTTAGACCGCTGCGCCACTTATTATTTCTGTTTATTTTCAAATTAATTAATCATTGTCTTTTGTTGAAATTGTGTTATGACATTCCAACCGTGTTGAGCATTTTTTTGTCCAATTGTGGCATGAATCAACTATTGTATCCGTTTTCCTAAAACTTTAGCCTACATCACACTTAATACCCATTCAGTCAGACTGGTCTCATAGACTAGACGTAACATAGTAAATGTAGATCCGGGACTCTCAAATTAGTATGATATGTTACCTCTGGTATGGTTACATAAGACAGATGGTTACTTAAGGCAGTGGTTCCAAAACTTGTTTTATTTTTAAGAACCCTGTCCAGATTTAAATTTACTCTTGAAGGTTGTTACAGTCCCATAGATTTTGTTGTAATTTTTTTGTCACTCAAATATCACATGAATACACATTAGACATGGGAAACTGTATAGAATTGCAAGAAATGTAGCTTTAAAACGGCAACATTTTCTTTGCACCCAATGACAAATGTGTAGAATTTCAGGAAATAAGCTTTAAACCTGCAAAATCCTCTCCACCAACAAGAAGGGTCATGAACAGTGCTCTGCCCATATAAGTAGACGTGGCGCTTGCGCGCAGGGAGGGCCCAGCAAAATCATAACATATTGTTATTTTTTGCAAATTCACAACATATAATACAAATTATAATTCGTAACATATCATACGAAATGGGTGATGGACATCCATACTACACACTATACGAAACGTAACATCATACACACTAAATGGAGTGACTTGGATTTATTATACAAAATAGGAATCCGTTGTCCTATATTACGAGTTGCTTGAAGAAAACTATATCCAAAATATTAGCGTCACAAAAAAAAGAGTTCTTTCCAGCAGCGTTATCGTAGCAGGTCTCGAGAGTTGGTCTAACTCTAGCCTACAAAGTATAGCCCACTTTACCCCTTCCAGGTTTTTGAGGGGGTTGACAGGATCCAGCTGTAGCAGATTGCCGAGGATGGGCAGGGGACGGGGTCCTGGTGGGAAGTTTTTAGGTCGGCGGACCCTGATGAAGAAGAATAGAAGGAGGATAAAGAGCCACAACAACACCACCGACCCAAGCATTGCGACTGGGCTTCAGGAATTGTGTAGGCTACTTCACGATTTAAAGCTGGCTGATTTAAAGACGCCGGTTGCCACCCACACAAATTGTGGACTTTGTTTTGAACACTAGTCAACAAGGGTTTATGAGAGGGATATTTGCACAGATCTAAGTGCACAGATCTATGGCAACAGTTAATGTGGGAGGTAACCTGTCTGCCTATGGGAGACTAGTAGGTTTACAGCCTTGATTCAGGACTTGATAATATTTTTTGTTTGATTTGGTATTGGAACTGGGGATTTATTTGCTGCCCAATACGAGGTAACGACAGTTTCAAATGGGATATTCGACGGATATTTGCGCTTTCAAACCTCAACAGCTTTCAAACCACTTGAGCCACAGGCTCCAAATAAGTGTCATGATGTTGGAAAATTGCATACAACATTGCACAGGTCTTATTTTCACGATTTGAACATTAATTCTCTTTCCAAAGCTAATAAATGTGGAAATGTGAGCAGCATTTTGTATTCCTAGTTGAATTAGTTATGGAGCGTAAACAAAGTACAAACCTTTTTTTACATTCGAATGTCAATAGCTCCTTGGTCATGTTACCTACTTGACTCAAACAAGGTTCAGAATGTACACTGACTACCCTTCTATATTGCAACCCTTTAGTTTGTCCATTTTCATGTCACACGTTTTTACATGAATTTTTCAAACTTAAACATTTCAATAGCTCCTTAGTCATGTGACCTACTGAGTTCAAACAAGGTTCAGAATGTCCACTCAGTGGGCCTACAGATTGCACACCCTTTAGTTTGTCAATTTTCATGTCACATGTTTTTACACAAATTTTTCAAAATGTAAAATTTCAATTGTTTGAAGTCATGACCAAGGAGCTATTGAAATGTTTAATTTGGAAAAATTAATGCAAAATCTTGTGAGATGAAAATGGACAAACTAAGGGGTGTGCAATATAGAAGGGTAGTCAGTGGACATTCTGAACCTTGTTTGAAGTCAGTAGGTCACATGACCAAGGAGCTATTGAAATTTGACATTTAAATTTTTTTATGTAAATATGTGTGAGATGAAAATGGACAAACTAAAGGGTGTGCAATATAGAAGGATAGTCAGTGGACATTCTGAACCTTGTTTGAAGTTAGTAGGTCATATGACCAAAGAGCTATTGAAATTCAAAAATGTTAATAAATAATTTAAAATAATGCCAGATGTAAATCAACAAAGAAAAGTATGTGTAATGTGTGTCTATGCCATCGAGTTAGCTACAACAAGTTTTGAAAGTTTTAGAAGTAATGGTTAAAGAGCTGTTGAAATTAGAAAAATTTGATTTGTCACTATGTTGACGGTTCCTAACTGCTTTTGGTGGACATAAGGAAAACTACAGGCGAATATCCGTTGAATATCCAACCTGAAACTGGTTTTACCTCGGTTCACAGAATGCATTGTGAAGTTTCTTTGCGCAATACTTTGGAAATGGATGCAACAACAATATTCCATGCTCTAATTTATTATGACATTCTTTTCCAGAATATTTTGATATTCGCCAAAATTAAGAATTCTAACAATTACCAAGACAAGAGCTTTTTTTTGCAAAGATTCAAACACAAATAGAAGATTTATCCAAACCTTTCAACAAAGGTATTTGGTATTTGGTAATTTATTAGGATTGTCACGACTTCCGCCGAAGTCGGTCCCTCTCCTTGTCCGGGCGGCGTTCGGCTGTCGACGTCACTGGTCTTCTAGCCATCGCCACTCCACCTTTCATTTTCCATTTGTTTTGTCTTGTTTTCCCGCACACCTGGTTCACATTCCCTCATCAGACTAAATGTATATTACCCTCTGTTTCCCCCATGTCTGTGTGTGGAATTGTTCTTTGTGTAGGGTGTTACGCTACAGGCTGGTTTGCGCTAGGTTTGTTTCAAACCTAGGTTTGTTTGTTTTGTTTAATCCGGTTCATGTTACTGTGGTTGTGCTTTGTGCTGCCTCGCCTGTTTCTTTGGGCCAGGGTGTATATTAAAGTTCTCCTGAAATCACCCATCTCTGCTCTCCTGCGCCTGACTTCCCGGCAACCAGTCACTCACCCCGTTACAAGTATCCCCATTAGCTGTTGCAACAGCAGCAGCTACTCTTCCTGGGGTCCACACAAAACATGACATAATACAGAACATCAATAGACAAGAAAAGCTCAAGGACAGAACTACATACAATGGACAATGTGAGTTGTTTTTTCTTCTTTTTTTGTTAATTTACTGTCGTGCAGTGACTTAAAATGTTAGTCAAAAAAAACCTTTTTTTTTTTTAAAGTCTTCCAATTTTTTTTCAGATAAAGATAAAATCAAATCAAATTTTATTGTCACATGTGCCGAATACAACAGGTGTAGACCTTACAGTGAAATGCTTACTTACAAGCCCTTAACTAACAATTCTTTAAGAAGTTTAAGAAAAAGTGTTAAATAAAATAAAAGTAACAAATAATTAAACAGCATCAGTGAAACAACAATAGAGAAGCTATATACAGGGGGTACCGGTACAGAGTCAATGTGCGGGGTCACCGGTTAGTCGAGGTAATTGAGGTAATATGTACATGTACAGTTGAAGTCGGAGGTTTACATACACCTTAGCCAAATACATTTAAACTCAGTTTTTCACAATTCCTGACATTTAATCCTCGTAAAAATGTCATTGTCTTAGGTCAGTTAGGATAACCACTTTATTTTCAGAATGTGAAATGTCAGAATAATAGTAGAGAGAATTATTTATTTCAGCTTTTATTTCTTTCATCACATTCCCATTGGGTCAGAAGTTTACATACACTCAATTAGTATTTGGTAGCGTTGCCTTTAAATTGTTTAACTTGGGTCAAACGTTTCGGGTAGCCTTCCACAAACTGCCCACAATAAGTTGGGTGAATGTTGTCCTATTCCTTCTGAATGGGCTGATGTAACTGAGTCAGGTTTGTAGGCCTCCTTGCTCGCACACACTTTTTCAGTTCTACCCACACAGTTTCTTTAGGATTGAGGTCAGGGCTTTGTGATGGCCACTCCAATACCTTGACTTTTTTGTCCTTAAGCCATTTTGCCACAACTTTGGAAGTATGCCTGGGGTATTTGTCCAGTTGGAAGACCCATTTGCGACCAAGCTTTTACTTCCTGACTGATGTCTTGAGATGTTGCTTCAATATATCCACATAATTTTCCTCCTCATGATGCCATCTATTTTGTGAAGTGCACCAGTCCCTCCTGCAGCAAAGCACCCCCACAACATGATGCTGCCACCCGTGCTTCACGGTTGGGATGATGTTCTTCGGCGTACAAGCCTCCCCCTTTTTCCTTCAAACATAACGATGGTCATTATGGCCAAACAGTTCTATTTTTGTTTCATCAGACCAGAGAACATTTCTCCAAAAAGTACAATCTTTGTCCCCATGTGCAGTTGCAAATGGTAGTCTGGCTTTTTTATGGCGGTTTTGGAGCAGTGGCTTCTTCTTTGCTGAGCGGCCTTTCGGGTTATGTCGATATAGGACTCGGTTTACTGTGGATATAGATACATTTGTACCTGTTTCCTCCAGCATCTTCACAAGGTCCTTTGCTGTTGTTCTGGGATTGATTTGCACTTTTCGCAACAAAGTACGTTCATCTCTAGGATACAGAACGTGTCTCCTTCCTGAGCGGTATGACAGCTGTGTGGTCCCATGGTGTTTATACTTGCATACTATTGTTTGCACAGATGAACGTGGTACCTTCAGGCATCTGGAAATTCCTCTGACACCGCCTGGTATAGAGGTCCTGGATGGCAGGAAGCTTGGCCCCAGTGATGTACTCGGCCATATGCACTACCCTCTGTAGTGCCTTGCGGTCGGAGGCTGAGCAGCTGCCATACCAGGCAGTGATGCAACCAGTCAGGATGCTCTCGATGGTACAGCTGTAGAACCTTTTGAGGATCTGAGGACCCATGCCGAATCCTTTCTGTCTCCTGTCGTGCCCTCTTCACGACTGTCTTGGTGTGTTTGGACCATAATAGTTTGTTGGTGATGTAGACACCAAGGAACTTGAAGTACTCAACCTGCTCCACTACAGCCCCGTCGATGAGAATGGGGGTGTGCTCGGTCCTCCTTTTCCTGTAGTCCACAATCATCTCCTTTGTCTTGATCTCGTTGAGGGAGACGTTGTTGTCCAGGCACCACACGGCCAGGTCTCTGACCTCCTCCCTATTGGCTGTCTCATCAGTGTCGGTGATCAGGAGTACATTGTTGTGTCATCTGCAAACTTGATGATGGTGTTGGAGTCGTGCCTGGCCATGCAGTCATGAGTGAACAGCGAGTACAGGAGGAGACTGAGCACGCACCCCTGAGGGGCCCCCGTGTTGAGGATCAGTGTGGCGGATGTGTTGTTACCTACCCTTACCACCTGGGTATGGGTATATCTTCATGAATTTAGAAATAGTGTACATTCAACTAGCTTGTAAACTCAAAATTATATCTCTTCTTCAGGTATCCATTCAAAGACAAATATTTTTTTTCTGGATGGGGGTGCAGAGGCAATCATAGATTTGATTTGATTTATGAGGATCCCCATTAGCCGATGCCAATGACAACAGCTAGTCTTACTGGGGTCCGACACATATCGAAAAATACATTACAGACAAAATACTTTACAATTTACATACAAACATGAACAAGTAGTGTGTGTGTGTGTGTGCATCTATCAGTTACACATACATGTCATTACATACTGTTTCAGGGGTTGTATGGTGGATGGTCGATATGTGCCTGCGAGGTTTCTGTGTTTTCGGGCTGCCAGGACCACGGACAGCAATGGGAAGTATTCCCCAGGGGCAGGACCATGGACAGCTCAGGGGAAACTGCCAGACTACAGCAGAACAGCCACACCTGTCTCCAGTTGTATTTAGAGGCTAAACGGCAGACAGGTGAAACCAATCGGGGCCTCTACTTAACTGCGCCCTGTGTAAGCTTTCTTTGTCTTTCCTTTAATCCCGGCAGGTGAACGAGGAGGAGGCTATTGGAGAGACTGAGCATACGGTGGAGAAGGAGGTGAAGATTTTAGCAAGGAATGAACCCAAAATGAGTGGAGGACCTTCCACTGATGAAGATGGATTTACTTTGTTTGTTTGTTTGAGTTGCTGGTACCTGATTAAAAAAAGAAACCGTATTAACCCTTCCCGTGGACTGGCAGTGTGTGTTTGTGTAAACCCTGCCTTACCAAGATCATGTCGCCGAAACTGCCACAATACATACAACAACTAGGTCACATGGGGGAGAGGCATTGTGCCATGAGATGTTGCTTTATTTGTGTTTTTTAAACCAGGTTTGATGTTCACTTGCACTATATAAGATGTAAGGGAGTTCCATGCACTCATGGTTCTGTATAATACTCTATGTTTCCTTGTATTTGTTTTGGACCTGGGGACTGTGAAAAGACCCCTGCGGGGTGTGTGTGTCAGTGCTGTGTGTCAGTTGACTATGCAAACCATTTGGAATTTCCAACACGTTCATGTTTCTTCTAAAAACAAGTGAAGCAGTCAGTCTTTCCTTAACTCCCCGCCAAGAGAGACTGGCATGCATAGTATTAGTATTAGCCCTTTGATTACATTGAAGAGCAAGATGTGCCACTTTTTTTGCAACACTTGGCCATATGACTGGACAATAATCGAGATAAGCTAAAATGAGTTCCTGCAGGACCTGCTTTGTGTGGTGTCGAAAGTTCAGAGCATCTCTTTATGACAGACCTCTCCCCATTTTTGCAACCATTGAATCTATATGTTTTGACCATGACAGTTTACAATCTAAGGTAACACCAATTAATGTAGTCCCCTCAACTTGTTCAACAGCCACACCATTCATTACCAGATTCAGCTGAGCTCTAGAACTTGATTTGTACCAAATACAATGCTCTTAGTTTTTAGAGATGTTCAGGATCAGTTTACTACTGGCCACCCATTCCAAAACAGACTGCAACTCTTAAGAGTTTTGGTGACTTCATTAGCTGTGGTATCTGATGCGTATATGATTGAATCATCAGAATACATGGACACACATGCTTTGTCTAATGCCAGTGGCAAATCATTGGTATAAATAGAAAGGAGTAGAGGGCCTAGAGAACTGCACTGCAGTACATAGGATTCAACTCTGAGGAGAACCCCAGTTTTCATAGTGACAGTGGCCTACAGGTCAAGTTTTTGGTCTACAACAGCCTGACCACAGGCCCAATCTCTTGGCTCCAAAGTCAGAGCCGCTGACCGGTGCAAGGCCAAAGTCCTATGGGAGTGCATCCTGTGTGCCGACCCCAGAAACCCCTCTGCCATCAGGATGATCCTGAAGAAGGTTGGTTGTCCAGGCTCATCTCAGAAGGCTATGTCAGGCCCCAAGCTGACCAAGCAAGCCGTGCGGTGTCCAGACCTGTCCCAGAGGGCTGTGGAGGTCAATGCCAGTCAGGTGTCTGGGTACCTTTGCTGCCCCCTGACATGGGAGCGGATAGTCATTCCGTCAATCAGGAAGTGAGCCAGCTCAAGAGACCTCAACTGTCAATTCCATTTCAATTCAGTCAAATCAGAAAGTAAGCTGAAAATCCCAGTTTCCATTAAAACAAATTCTTAAAACGAGGCATTGAGGAATATTGGAACGGGAAGTGGAAAGTCAGTTTACTTCCTAAATTGAGAGAATTGAAAGGGAATTGACTCCAACCCTGGCACACTTAGACAAAGACACACACACAC
Source organism: Salvelinus sp. IW2-2015 (assembly GCF_002910315.2). Classification (NCBI taxonomy): domain Eukaryota; kingdom Metazoa; phylum Chordata; class Actinopteri; order Salmoniformes; family Salmonidae; genus Salvelinus; species Salvelinus sp. IW2-2015. The sequence continues at coordinate 4,825,211 of NC_036861.1, forward strand.
ACACACACACACACACACACACACACACACACACACACACACACACACACACACACACAACACACACACACCACACACACACACCACACACACACACACACACACACACACACACACACACACACACACATACACACACACGAGTCCCCTCTTGATGATTGCTGCATCATAAATATTTTCTTAATAAATATTTTAATAAGTTAACATCTGTAAGTAAAAGACTGCACTGTACATCAAACTGACCAGGCCCTGATAGGAATAGATAGAGTGGTACAATACTACCTCTGAATGTAGTAACTACATGTGTAAAACAGGTCAATGTAGTTTCATTTAAATCAAAAAGCAAATACATCACACACAAAAAGAGATTATGAAATGCTCCTCATCCATTCAAATTGATTGTTAAAGACTCTTTGACATCAAATTTCAGACACAAGTCAGCAGGTGGCAGTGTCTTCAAATGAAAAAGAAAGTAAAAAAATAAAGCAATTACAAGCAATGTTTCTAGTACCTTTATATTTTTCTCTCCCTTGTTATTAATTTGCGTAACTAGTTCATCTGGTTTGGAAAAGGAAAATGGCGACCTGCCATTGCAATACTACTCTATGCTGCATACATATTATATAGTTATTTTGCAAACGTTTGCAATTGTTCACAATCTGTTACTTAACTTGGAACAAAATGTGGGTTGAAGGTGAACATAGGCAACACTTTGCAGCTGTTAAATATATTGGCATGACGCTCTACTCAACAGTGTTGTTGTTTACATTTCAATATTCAGCAGACTCTCTTATCCAGAGCGATTTACAGGAGCAATTAGGGTTTAGACGGCTCCGGGATTCGAAGCAGCAATCTTTAGGTTTCTGCTTCGAACCGGCCCAACGCCCAACGGCCTAACCGGCCCAACGCGATTAACATCGAGGCTACCTGCCGCTGTAGTTGCTGTAGTTTGGTAAATTACACATTTAAAACTTTTTAACCACCAGTATGTTGTCGGACAAACATTACAGAATGATTTCTTATATAGAATGATCTGTAATTCTGCACCCAAAATCATCACTCATAAATTGCTTAAATATGTGGTTATCAATTCATGAAAAAACAAGGTTCAGTTTGTTTGGTGAAAGACTGCGAGTAAAGGCAAAGGGACTTAAATCTACTTTTTCATGTTTATTTTATCTATCATATCTAGAAGAGAGAAGGTTAAACCGTCCGGACAGATGCATGATTGCAAAGACTGGAAAGCGATATGTGATGCAGGCAATCCCGCGCAAGTGTCTCATGCATATTTCTCCGCCTTCTCCAACTCCACCCTCCCTTTATATGGGCTTTTACTACCGCCGATTCATTCCGCTGTTGTGCGCCCTGAGGTGTACACCGCATCGGAACCGCTTTGGCAAAACTGGGTAGGCAAGCCTATAGGTCAAAACGAATAAGAGTTCTGGGCATAGACGTATTTAAACATGGATCTTCATCAACGAGGTTGGTTAGGATGGGCAACTCTTTTTGCCATTGCGTTTTCAGTGAACAGTTTGAGCAAACGCGACATGTTTGATTATGGAGAGCAAGCTGGAGACCAACTGTTGGAGCAGGGGACCGACCGAACTCAAGAATTTATTTTGAACCAGTCAATGTTCTTCTTCGATGGCGCATATGACACTGTTTATGTGAGTATAATTATGTTTTATGCACATGCGCAAATAGTAGCTTAATTATGCACGAGAATAGCTGCAAAATACACTGCTCAAAAAAATAGAGGGAACACTTAAACAACACAATGTAACTCCAAGTCAATCACACTTCTGTGAAATCAAACTGTCCACTTAGGAAGCAACACTGATTGACAATAAGGTGGAAATTATAGGCAATTAGCAAGACACCCCCAATAAAGGAGTGGTTCTGCAGGTGGTGACCACAGACCATTCTCAGTTCCTATGCTTCCTGGCTGATGTTTTGGTCACTTTTGAATGCTGGCGGTGCTTTCACTCTAGTGGTAGCATGAGACGGAGTCTACAACCCACACAAGTGGTTCAGGTAGTGCAGCTCATCCAGGATGGCACATCAATGCGAGCTGTGGCAAGAAGGTTTGCTGTGTCTGTCAGCGTAGTGTCCAGAGCATGGAGGCGTACCAGGAGACAGGCCAGTACATCAGGAGACGTGGAGGAGGCCGTAGGAGGGCAACAACCCAGCAGCAGGACCGCTACCTCCGCCTTTGTGCAAGGAGGAGCACTGCCAGAGCCCTGCAAAATGACCTCCAGCAGGCCATAAATGTGCATGTGTCTGCTCAAACAGTCAGCAACAGACTCCATGAGGGTGGTATGAGGGCCCGACGTCCACAGGTGGGGGTTGTGCTTACAGCCCAACACCGTGCAGGACGTTTGGCATTTGCCAGAGAACACCAAGATTGGCAAATTTGCCACTGGCGCCCTGTGCTCTTCACAGATGAAAGCAGGTTCACACGCACATGTGACAGACGTGACAGAGTCTGGAGACGCCGTGGAGAACGTTCTGCTGCCTGCAACATCCTCCAGCATGACCGGTTTGGCGGTGGGTCAGTCATGGTGTGGGGTGGCATTTTTTGGGGGGCCGCACAGCCCTCCATGTGCTCGCCAACGTTAGCATATACGCTAGCTAGTACAACATAGCTAGCTAGCTAAGGACACTGCACTCACTTGGCAGCTAACACAGGCAGCTGTTTCATGGAAACGAGCTAATCCATTGTGATTTAATTATAATGTCAATGCTAGCTACAGTGGTTAGCTAGCTTAGAGGAAGTATTTAGTGTTGTGTGCATTGCGTCTATGCGTCTATGCGCTTAGCTAGCAACCATCCCATAGCCTACATTGCATATGAAGTGTGACTGGCTCATCCCTGGATGTACTGAGAAAATGCCCTATTTTTTTTTCTTTTTTTGTTGGCTCGCCCACGTGGGGGTTCGTGCTCTTTGACTGGCTCAAAGTCAAGTTGTTGGCCACTGACGAGCATTGCGATTCTACAAGTATAATCTGTAGGTTCATCGCTACCGGGTCGGCACGCAGCAGCTACCGCTTTTGTTCTAGCAAGGGAAGGAACGGCCTCCCACTTTGATAAGTAGACCTACCTATCGGCAGTCTATCGGCAGTGAGATTCTCAGTGTGTTTCATGCTGTATGCGAGCTCAACTCCAATTGATAGCCAATCCTGATGCTTATCATATTGACTTGACTTGATTCGAATGAAGATGATTTTTCTCTACCCTAAATCATTTTTTTGTGTGTGCAGTGTTTGTCATTGTTTAGGGATATTAGCAGGGAATTTGTCTCTGCATTTCAAGTTTTTTGGGTCATTACATAGCTAAGTTAGTTAACATTCTGTCATGTGGGACCATTCAACTGCTCAGATTGTTCTTCTTTTGACATAGAGGTGTGCTATGCAAATATCCTCTTTTCTAAACAAAGAGATTCCAACACGCTTGTGGTTGTTCTCACTTCTCACCACATCTATCTCTTTTCTTTTTGTTGACTTAAACTCCCCTAAAACTACATATTCCATACAAACTACAAGTTTCCTGAAAAAAGGCTGCATTTGTGTCCAGAACAGCTTCCTCCCCTCCCAATGAGTGACATCCTGGAATTTAGTAATATTCCCAGTGCTACTTGAACCCCTTCCAACCAGATTAGCCAGATAATATACCACCCACTAATTGCAGAACGACACCAAGGGCTGGATGCAACCAGAGCAACATTGTACTTAAATGGAATTGCGGAAGGGAAAAATCACATTGATCACATTTTTCATTAAGTCTTACTGTTCATTTTACATTTACATTTGAGTCTTTTTTTTAAATGTATTTATAGATTTTCAAATATGAGAACAAGAACAGTACAACCCCAACCCCTAATTTTCCCATCTATCTATCTATCCCTCCCCTCCCCTCCCCTCCCCTCCCCTCCCCTACACATATGTGAGAATGCCTCAAAAATGGGGTCCCAGAAGCCACTCAAAGATTGGCATGACCAAAACATGTGTCCCACAGTCGCTGGACTCTGGTGGCATCTCACTAGAGATGTACTTGGTGTTCACATTTGGGTATATTTTTGCCAATCTGTCATTTGAGTAATGGAGACGGTGCAAAACTTTAAACTGAATGAGCCCATGCCTTATGCAAAATGATGAGGTGTGGATACGTTCAATACAATGTTGCCATATATCATCGGGTAGCTCGCCACCCATGTCTTGCTCCCATGCAGATTTTGTATTTTCCAAGGAAGGCGGATTAATGTCTTATGTCTTAATGTATTATGTCGTATAATCTGGAGATTGTGCCCTTCAAATACGGGTTAAGATCTAAGCCCCTCTCAACTGGACACTTAGTGGGCTCGAGTGGAAATTAAGGTGTTTTTTTTTAGCAAAGCTGCGAGTTTGCAGATATCTAAAAAAGTGGGAATTGGGAATTTTAACCCAAATGTGTTGTCAACAAATTGGTCACAAAAAAACACCAGACCGTTCCTTTGCCAGTATTGGAATGCCGTGTCAATCTGTGACGCTGGGAAGAGATTATTAGATGTTAATGGAGAGAAGTCACTTGCTTGTTTAAGGCTAAAGTGATTTTGGAATTGGGACCAGATTTTAAGGGAGTTCTTGACAATGGGATTCAAAACATGGGTGCCAAGGTTCATGGGCAGTGGGAAGCAAAGGAGCCAGACTGGAGAAGTTGGAAGGCTTGACTGTAGCTCCATGATGGCCCAAATTGGACCATCCTTGTTTTCAAATGTAGAAACCCAATAAACACATTTAGATATATTTACTGACCAGTAGTAGTGTAAGAAATTGGGAAGGCCCAGCCCGCCTGCGGGGTTTAGGTCTCTCTAGAAATACCTTTCTCATTCGTGGATTTTACTTATTCCAAATGAAGTTGGAAATGTAGCTGTCCAGCTGTTTGAACATCGACTTCTGCAGAAAAATGGGAATCATTTGGAATAAGTACAAAAACCTAGGTAATACAGTCATCCTAACAGAATTAGTGCGACCTGCTAATGAAATGGGAAGAGACGACCACCTTATAAAATCCTGCTTAGTGCGCTCCAGGAGTGTTTTGAAGTTAGGTTTAAACAGAGCCTTAAATGAGCAAGTGACCTTTATCCCCAAATAAGTAAAGACTTGATGCTCCACCTAAAATGAGAAGTTGGCACACCCAATTCCTTCTGCTAACTGATAAATGGGGAGGAGGACACTTTTTGTTAGATTTAACTTATAACATGAGAATGTCACAAAACCGTGTAGCATGACCAAGAGATAGGGTATAGACTCCCCATGGTCAGAGATGTATAAAAGAAGATTGTCTAAATATAAAGACACCTTGTGAGTTATGTCGCCCCTTAGTATTCCCTTAATCCTCTCCTCCGCCCGCAGGGCGATAGCAAGAGGCTCAATAGCCATATCAAATAGGAAAGGGGATAAACAGCAACCCTGCCTGGTCCCCCTGTGGAGAAGGAAGTAGCTAGAGGTAACATTGTTGGTGCGAACAGAAGCCACTGGGGACGAGTACAAAATCTTAATCCAGGAAAGGAATGACGGGCCAAAGCCAAATCTCTCTAGTACCGTAAATAGATATTCCCACTCAACCCGGTCAAAAGCCTTTTACAGCATCAAGAGAGATGACAACCTCTGTACTGTTGAGTTGAGTGAGCAGAATAAAGCCGGCGCATATTATAGAAAGATTGCCTACCTGAGATAAATTCGGTTTGGTCAGAGTTAATTAGGCATCACTGTCTCTAAACGGCGCGAGAGGACCTTGGTGAGAATTTTATAATCGCAGCACAAAAGCTTATAGGGTGGTATGAGCCACTGTCTAGGGGATTCTTGTCCTTTTTAAGCAAAACCAAAATAGTCACCTGGGTAAGTGTCGGTGGCAGTTTCTGACTAGAAAGGATTTCATTGTACATTGAGCTGAGGATATATTTATCATTACATTTAACATTTAAGTCATTTAGCAGACGCTCTTATCCAGAGCGACTTACAAATTGGTGCATTCACCTTATGATATCCAGTATCCATGTAATGTATGATGTAATGTGATATATTTATAAAATTCAATAGGGAAGCCATCAGGCCCAGGGGCTTTACGGCTCTGCATGGACCGGATTGCCAGAGTAGCTTCATCATCGCTTATTGAGGCATCCATGTTGGTTTGTTCATCTGAATTAAGACAGGAGATTGTCTAGAAATGCATGCATACGACATGTGCAGGAAGAGCCTCTGACGAGGAAAGAGCAGAGTAGAATTTTTGATTTGATTGTTGAAGACTCCAGCCACCCTAGTCATAGACGGGAAGCGGTACCGGAGCTCCAAGTCTAGGTCCAAGAGGCTTCTAAACAGCTTGAACATCTAGTCAAATAGCTACCCAAGACTATTTGCAGTGCCCCCCCCCCCCTCCCCCCTTTACACCACTGCTACTCTCTGTTGTCATCTATGCATAGTCACTTTAATAACTCTACCTACATGTACATACTACTTCAACTAACCGGTGCCCCCATACATTGACTCTGTATCGGTACCCCCCTGTATGTAGCCTCGCTATTGTTATTTTACTGCTGCTCTTTAAGGAGTCGGAGAAGAGACATATCTGTTGTCCACATCTAGAATGTGTTGAGATAGCTCCGATAGGCGTTTAGTGCGCTGTTTTTTGTCATACGCTATGTATGAAATAATTTGGCCCCTTAGATATGCTTTTAATGACTCCCACACAGTAGAGTGAGACACGTCAGGTGTGCAGTTGATTTTTTATTTCACCTTTATTTATCCAAGTAGGCTAGTTGAGAACAAGTTCTCATTTACAACTGCGACCTGGCCAAGATAAAGCAAAGCAGTTCGACACATACAACAACACAGAGTTACACATGGAATAAACACACATACAGTCAATAATGCAGTAGAAAAAGTCTATATACAGTGTGTGCAAATGAGATAAGGGAGGTAAGGCAATAAATAGGCCATAGTGGGGAAGTAGTTACAATATAGCAATTAAACACTGGAGTGATAGATGTTCAGAAGATGAATGTGCAAGTAGAGATAATGGGGTGCAAAGGAGCAAAATAAATAAATAAATACAGTATGGGGATGAGGTAGTTGGATGGGCTATTTACAGATGGGTTATGTACAGGTGCAGTGATCTGTGAGCTGCTCTGACAGCTGGTGGTTAAAGTTAGTGAGGGAGATATGAGTCTCCAGCTGAGGGTTTTTTGCAGTTCATTCCAGTCATTGGCAGCAGAGAACTGGAAGGAATTGGCTTTGGGGGTGACTAGTGAAATATACCTGCTGGAGCGCGTGCTACAGGTGGGTGCTGTTATGGTGACCAGTAAGCTGAGATAAGGTGGGGCTTTACCTAGCAAAGACTTGTAGATGACCTGTAACCAGTGGGTTTGGCGATGAGTATGAAGAGAGGTCCAGCCAACGAGAGCATACAGGTTGCAGTGGTGTGTGGTGCTTTGGTGACAAAACAGAGGGCACTGTGATAGACTGCATCCAGTTTGCAGAGTAGAGTGTTGGAGGTTATTTTGTAGATGACATCGCAGAAGTCGAGAATCTGTAGGATAGTCAGTTTTACGAGGGTATGTTTGGCGGCGTGAGTGAAGGTGGCTTTGTTGCGAAATACAAAGCCGATTCTAGATTTAATTTTGTATTTCTGTGTTTGGCCTGGTATGGTTCCCAATCAGAGGCAGCTGTCAATCGTTGTCTCTGATTGAGAACCATACTTAGGTAGCCTGTTCCCACCTGTGTTTGTGGGTAGTTGTTTCCTGTTTTGTGTTGTGTCACCTGATAGGACTGTTTTGTTTTTTCACCTTTGTTATTTTGTATTTCAGTGTTCAGTTTAATAAATTTAACATGGACACGTACCACGCTGCATTTTGGTCCGATCTTTCATATTCCTCATCAGACGAGGACGAGAATCGTTACACAGAGTGTCGTTTTCCAGCTGCCCTTCACCGTCGCGTTGTGTTGCGGGTCATCTGTAAGCTTAAGCAACGAGTTCTGAAGTCTGCTTTCCTCCCACCAAACTCTGCTCCCACACCCCTTGTGCATGTGGGATTTCCCCTTCACTCTCAATCACGGTCTGTAGAGCTTCAGCAGATGCCGAGAGCCACCCCTACCTCCATACTTTGCTCCCTGTCTCCCTCTGTTTCTTCCCTCTTTCCCACTCCCCCTCCTCTGATGTGCAGGTCAAGGCTGTGTTTCGCTCTAGTCACACACACACATCTACCCCTCAGCCTTTCCAGCAGTCCCAGCAGCTGTCTTTGAAATTGCCCCCGACACACTCGCATACACACATACACACCTCCAGGAGGGAATGTTTAGAGGTTGACTGAGGGGTAGATGTGTGTGTGTGAGTTGAGGGTCAGGGAGTTTAATTATTTCAGTGCTCTGTAGGAGTGGGAGAAGAATGGGTTTGTCCATTACTGTGTTTGTTCAGGAAGAAAAATTTATATTTTGGTATTTTGCGAATTATATTCTGGGTGTTAAAGTGCATTGAGATGGTCAATGTTGATTCTCTAACTCAGTGAACTTCTGACGAACTATCTCATGTTATCTTTAGAAAAAATGTACAGTTCTGTAACATACAGTTTATGCTGTACACTGAGTGTACAAAACATTAAGAACACCTTCCTAATATTGAGTTGCAACCCCCCCCTTTTGCCCTCAGAACAGCCTCAATTCATCGGGGCATGGACTCCATAAGGTGTCGTAAGCGTTCCACGGGGATGCTGGCCCATGTTGACGCCAATGATTCCCACAGTTGTTGATACACATGGGAAACTATTGAGCATGAAAAATCCAGCAGCGTTGCAGTTCTTGACACAAACTGGTGCGCCTGGCACCTACTACCATACCAAGTTCAAAGGCATTTACATTTTTTGTGTTGCCGATTCACCCTCTGAATGGCACACATACACAATCCATGTCTCGATTGTCTCAAGGCTTAACCTGTCTCCTCCCCTTCATCTACATTGATTTAAGTGGATTTACAGTTGAAGTCGGAAGTTTACATACATTTAGGTTGGAGACATTAAAACTCGTTTTTCAACCACTCCACAAATTTCTTGTTAACAAACTATAGTTTTGGCAAGTCGGTTAGGACATCTACTTTGTGCATGACACAAGTCATTTTTCTAACAATTGTTTACAGACAGATTATTTCACTTATAATTCACTGTATCACAATTCCAGTGGGTCAGAAGTTTACATACACTAAGTTGACTGTGCCTTTAAACAGCTTTGAAAATTCCAGAAAATGATTTTGGCTTTAGAAGCTATTGATAGGCTAATTGACATAATTTGAGTCAATTGGAGGTGTACCTGTGGATGTATTTCGAGGCCTACCTTGAAACTCAGAGCCTCTTTGCTTGACATCATGGGAAAATCAAAAGAAATCAGCCAAGACCTCCGATAAAAAACTGTAGACCTCCACAAGTCTGGTTCATCCTCGGGAGCAATTTCCAAACGCCAAAAGCACAACGTTCATCTGTACAAACAATAGTACGCAAGTATAAACACCATGGGACCACGCAGCCTTCATACTGCTCAGGAAGGAGACGCGTTCTGTCTCCTAGAGATGAATGTACTTTGGTGCGAAAAGTGCAAATCAATCTCAGAACAACAGCAAAGGACCTTGTGAAGATGCTGGAGAAAACAGGTACAAATACATCTATATCCACAGTAAAACGAGTCCTATATCAACATAACATGAAAGGCCGCTCAGCAAGGAAGAAGCCACTGCTCCAAACTGCCATAAAAAAGCCAGACTACTGTTTGCAACTGCACATGGGGACAAAGATCGTAATATTTGGAGAAATGTCCTCTGGTCTGATGAAACAAAAATAGAACTGTTTGGCCATAATGACCATCGTTATGTTTGGAGGAAAAAGTAGGAGGCTTGCAAGCCGAAGAACACCATCCCAACCATGAAGCACAGGGGTGGCAGCATCATGTTGTGGGGGTGCTTTGCTGCAGGAGGGACTGGTGCACTTCACAAACTAGATGGCATCATGAGGAAGAAAAATTCAAGGTATTGGAGTGGCCATCACAAAGCCCTGACCTCAATCCTTTAGAAAATTTGTGGACAGAACTGTAAAAGTGTGTGCGAGCAAGGAGGCCTACAAACCTGACTCAGTTACACCAGCTCTGTTAGGAGGAATGGGCCAACTCACCCAACTTATTGTAGGGAAGCTTGTGGAAGGCTACCCGAAACGTTTGACCCAAATTAAACAATTTAAAGGCAATGCTACCAAATACTAATGCTACCAAATACTAATTGAAATGTAAACTCCATGTAAACTTCTGACCCACTGGGAATGTGATGAAAGAAATAAAAGATTAAATGAATCATTCTCTCTACTATTATTCTGACATTTCACATTTTTTTAAATAAAGTGGTGATCCTAACTGACCTAAGACAGGGAATTTTTACTAGGATTAAATGTCAGGAATTGTGAAAAAACAAGTTTAAATGTATTTGGCTCAAGTGTATGTAAACTTCCGACTTCAACTGTAACAAGTGACATCAATAAGGGATCATAGCGTTCACCTGGATTCACCTGCTCAGTCTATGTCATGGAAAGAGGAGGTGTTCTTAATGTTTTTACACTCAGTGTATGTTAAAGTGCGCCTTATTTAATGTAACAGGCTTTTAAAATGCAATGTTGGTGCACAATTTCTACTTAAAATATCAAAGGCACTCTTTTTGTGGAATGACCCAGGTAAGCATTTTTCAGTAGGAATCTTAAGGATGTATCTACGAACAATGCCATTATTAGACTAACACATCTGGAAAGTTGGACCGGAGGCAAGACTGCTTGTTTCGTCTTCTCACTTTCTCTCTCTCGCTCCTCTATCTAAAAAACAAGTGCTTGGTTCGTCTTCTCACTTCCTCCTCTCTCTGTCTTTCTCTCTCTCTCTCTCTCTCTCTCTGCTTGTCTTTCCCATCAACTAATCATTTTGATCCCAGGCGTCTGTATGATGTAACCATTATGCTGTTCCTGTTCGTACCTCTCAGGAAAGCGTTCTCAAAGATAATTTTACAGCCTTTATAGCGTTCTTTGCATAACTTTACAGTCTTGAACTTCACAGGACCGCTTTTCCAGACCCAGAGTAAACCTATATTCCTGGACTTAAAAGCAATTTTTTTTAAGCCCACCTATCCAGATTAAGACCGTCAGATTCTCCGTTGAGCAGGCTTTCAAAATCCAGGAGTGGCTTAATTTTGGTTCGTGGAAAGGGTCTCCTAAAATGATATTGGTAATGCCTACGTGTTGCTTTGGCTATAGAAGCACGTCCTCTCTTTTCAACCCCTGGAGGACTTTAAGACAAATTCTGATAGCCCCTGTCTCGTCACATTGCAGCCAAGCGACTCCTGCACTACAGGTGTTTTCTTCAAGTCAAATACCTGCTGTGAGGGCGGCTATTCACCCAGATGCTTTTGTCATTCATGCGTTCCTTTGGATGAGTTGTCGTTTAGAGACAAGGGCTGAGTGTGAGAGCCTGAACCAGATGTAGTGCTGTAGTCTAGATTCTCCTTTGGTCCAAACCAAAGTCTATTGCCAGCTAATATTAATAAAATAATAACATATGGTATTTAGCCGACGCTTTTGTTCAAAGCGTCATTCAGTCATGTGTGCATACAAGTCTCATGTATTTAAATCAACAGTGTTTAGTCTAAAGACAAATATTTTAAACATTATTTGAAATCTTTCAAATAGTTTAGCTAGCTAAATCCCTCCGGCTTATCAAATTCATTCAACCGGATGGGAGAATGGACTTAACATTGGTTTAGATCCGCTCTTTCTCCTTGTGCCGTAGGTACTTGTTATCCGCCTTTTTCTCCTGGTAGTTCCACTCAGATAAAAACAAACACTTTTTTTTCTTCTAGAGAAAGCAAGCTAATTTCACAAGTAATTCCAGCTAGAACTGGGATCAAGTATTCAAAATCTGTCAAGAACTATGTGTGTTTGCTTGCGCCTGCCATGTGCTCTTTTGAGACATCAATTGGTTCCATTGTGCCAGGCAAGCTCAGCCAAGCACAGATAAAGGATTTGAAAGATTTTTAAAGGACAGCTAAACTATTTGAAAGATTTCAAATGCTATTTGAACTATTTGTCTTTAGGCACAACACAGTTGATTTAAATACATGAGACTTGTCAGATGTGAATTGGGTCGCATTGCTTCTTCCGTTGTAGCAAACGCACATGAGGCTTATTGCTTTGTTGGCTGGTAGCTAGTATAAAGTATAGACCATATATTGTGTTTCCTACAGGTTATTGGAAAGAGCAGAAGCTCTGAACTCTGCGTTCAGAACCCAGTCTTACCTACAGGTTATGGGAATTGTGCTCGATTAGTATTTCTCCAGTAGGTTTCCTGAAGGAGAAAGCCTCCACTTCTATGTCAAAGATAATAAAACAAAAACACTACAGTAAATACTGTGCCCTCAGAAAGTATTCACACCCATTGACTTTTTCCAAATTTTGTTGTGTTACAAGGTGGAATTAAAACGATCTACACAAAATACTCCGTAATGTCAAAGTAGAAGAAAAATCAAACTTTTGTAAAAAAATAAATTTAAAAAAAGATATATATTGCTGGGTAAGTCTCTAAGAGCATTGCACACCTGGATAGTACAATATTTGCTGCACATTATTTTTCAAAATTCTTCAAGCTCTGTCAAGTTGGTTGTTGAAAATGGCTGTCTAGCAATGATCAAGTCTTACCATATATTTTCAAACTGATTTAAGTCAAAACTGTAACTAGGCCTCTCAGGAACATTCACTGTTGTCTTTTTAAGCAACTCCAGTGTAGATTTGGCCTTGTGTTTTAGGTTATTGCCCTGCTGAAAGGAGGACTTGTCTCGCGAAGTCTGTTGGAAAGCAGACTGAACCAGGTTTTCCTCTAGGATTTTGCCTTTGCTTTGCTCTATTCTGTTTATTTTTATCCCAAAACAAATCCCTAGTCAATGCAGATGACAAGCGTACCCGTAACATGATGCAGCCACCACCATTCTTGAAAATATGAAGAGTGGTACTCAGTGATGTGTTGTATTGGATTTGCCCCAAACATAATGCTTCGTAATTCAGGATATAAAGATATAAATGTTTTTGCCGTCTTACTGCAAAAGACTTGCCTTATTGGAAACAGGATGCTTGTTTTGGAATATTTTTATTGTGTACAGGCTTCCTTTTCACTCTGTCATTTAGGTTAGTATTGTGGAACAACTACAGTACAATGGTTGTTGGTCCATTCTCAGTTTTCTCCTATCACAGCCATTAAACTCTAACTGTTTTAAAGTCAACATATGGTGAAATCCCTGAGCAGTTTCCTTCGCCACCGGCAACTGAGTTAAGAAGAACGCCTGTATCTTTGTTATGACTGGGTGTATTGATACACCAGCCAAAGTGTAATTAATAACTTCACCATGCTTAAAGGGATATTCAGTGTTTGCTTTTTTTTTTTACCCATCTACCAACAGGTGCCCTTCTTTGCAAGGCATAGGAAAACCTCCTTGGTCTTTGTGGTTGAATCTGTGTTTGAAATTCACTGCTCGACTGAGGGACCATACAGATAATTGTATGTGTGGGGTACAGAGATAAGGTAGTCTTTCAAAAATCATGTTAAACAGTATTATTTTACACAGTGAGTCAATGCAATTTATTATGTGACTTGTTAAGTTCATTTTTACTCCTGAACTTATTTAGGTTTGCTATAACAAAGGGGTTGAATACTTATTGACTCAAGATATTTCAGGTATCATTTTTAATGAATTTGTAAAAATCGATTAAAACATAATTCCACTTTGACATTATGGAGTATTGTGGGTAGGCCAGTAACACAAAATCTATTTTAAACACAGGTCGTAACACAACTGTAAAAAGTCAAGGGTTGTGAATATTTTCTGAAGGCACTGTATTACAGTAATTTCCGCAAAAACACAACAGTAAATACTACTGTATACTACAGTCCGTAAAAACACTTCAGTAAATACTACAGTATAGTACAGTCCGCAAAAACACAACATTAATTACTATAGTATATAAAAAATATATATACTATAGTTAACTGTAAATATTAAAGTATACGACAATAAATACTACAGTATTTACTGTAGTGTTTTTGCACTACAAATCAATAGTAAGAAGGTGTTCCTAATGTTTGGTATACTTAGTGTATCACAATATAATATAGGTCAACGACTCATATCCATATTTCACAGTATAGGAGGAAATTCCCAAGCACTGACCTTATACCAGTTTTTCTTCTCTGTTCTTTATTATAATTTGACTACACTACAGTGCGTTCAGAACGTATTTAGACCCCTTGAATTTTCCACATTTTGTTTCATTACAGCCTTATTCTAAAATGAATTAAATAGTTTTTTACCCCTCATCAATTTATAAACAATACCCCATAATGACAAAACAAAAACATTTTTTTTCTTTTTTTGCAAATGTATAAAAAAACACCAACTAAAATATCACATTTACTTAAGTATTCAGACCCTTTACTCAGTACTTTGTTGAAGCACCTTACAGCCTCGAGTCTTCTTGGGTATGTTGCTACAAGCTTGGCACACCTGTATTTGGGGAGTTTCCCCCATTCCTCTCTGCAGATCCGCTCAAGCTCTGTCAGGTTGGATGGGGAGTGTCGCTGCACAGCTATTTACAGGTCTCTCCAGAGATGTTTGATCGGGTTCAAGTACGGGCTCTGGCTGGGCCACTCAAGGACATTCAGAGACTTGTTCCGAAGCCACTCCTGCATTGTCTTGGCTGTGTGCTTAGGGTTGTTGTCCTGTTGGAAGGTGAACCTTCGCCGCAGTCTGAGGTCCTGAGCGCTCTTGAGCAGTTTTTCATCAAGGATCTCTCTGTACATTTCTCTGTTCATCTTTCCCTCGATCCTGACTAGTTGCTCAGTCCTTGCCGCTGAAAAACATCCCCACAACATGATGCTGCCACCACCATGCTTCGTAGTAGGGATGGTGCCAGGTTTCCTTCAGACGTGACACTTGGCATTCAGGCCAAAGAGTTCAATCTTGGTTTCATCAGACCAGAGAATTTGTTTCTCATGGTCTAAGAGTCCTTTAGGTGCCTTTTGTCAAACTCCAAGTGGACTGTCATGTGTCTTTTACTGAGGAGTGACTTCCATCTGGCCACTCTACCATAAAGGCCTGATTGGTGGAGTGCTGCAGAGATGGTTGCCATTCTGAAAGTTTCTCCCATCTCCACAGAGGAACTCTGGAGCTCTGTTAAGAGTGACCATCGAGTTCTTGGTCACCTCCCTGACCAAGGCCCTTCTTCCCTGATGGCTCAGTTTGGCCAGGCGGGCAGCTCTTGGTAGTTCCAAACTTCTTCCATTTAAGAATGATGGAGGCCACTGTGTTCTTGGACTTTCAATGCTGCAGACATTTTTTGTACCCTTCCTCAGATCTGTGCCTCGACACAACCCTGTCACAGAGCTCTACGGACAATTCCTTCAACCTCATGGCTTGGTTTTTGCTCTGACATGTATTGTCAACTGTGGGACCTTATATAGACACGTGTGTGCCTTTCCAAATCACGTTCAATTAATTGAACTTGATTGGAGGTGGACTCCAATCAAGTTGTAGAAACATCTCAAGGTTGATCAATGGAAACAGGATGTACCTGAGCTCAATTTCGAGTCTCATAGCAAAGGGTCTGAATCCTTTTGTAAATAAGGTATTTCTGTTTTACGTTTTTCATACGTTTGCAAAAATTTCAAAAAATCTGTTTTCGCTTCATCATTAAGGGGTATTGTTTGTAGATTGATGAGGAAATGTTTTTATTCAATATATTTTAGAATAAGGCTGTAACGTATCAAAATGTGGGAAAAAAGTATGTGGACAACTCTTCAAATTAGAGGATTTGGCTATTTCAGCCACACCCATTGCTGACAGGTGTATAAAATCGAGCACAGAGCAATGCAATCTCCATAGACAAACATCGGCAGTAGAATGTCCTTACTGAAGAGCTCAGTGACTTTCAACGTGGCACAAGTCAGTTCGTAAAATCTCTGCCAGAGCTGACCCGGTCAACTGTAAGTGCTGTTATTGTGAAGTGGAAATGAAGTGATAGGCCACACAAGCTCACAGAGCGGGACTGTCGAGTGATGAAGCGCATAGCGCGTAAAAATCGATTGTCTTCGGTTGCAACACTCACTACCAACTTCCAAACTGCCTCTGGAAGCAACGTCAGCACAATAACTGTTAGTTGGACACTTCATGAAATGGGTTTCCATGGTCGAGCAGCCACACACAAGCCTTAGATCACCATGCGCAATGACAAGCTTTGGCTGGACTGGTGTAAAGCCCGCCTCCATTGGGAGTCTGGACCAGTGGAGATGCGTTCTCTGGAGTAATGAATCACGCTTCACCATCTGGCAGTCCAATGGACGAATCTGAGTTTGGTGGATGCCAGAAGAACGCTACCTGCCCGAGGGCACCAAAATGTAACGTTTGGTGGAGGAGGAATAATGGTCTGGGGCTGTTTTTCATGGATCGGGCTAGGCCCCTTAGTTTCAGTGAAGGCATACGTTTAGAATGTCACAGCATACAATGACATTCTAAACGATTCTGTGCTTCCAACTTTGTGGTAACACTTTTCTGTTTCAGCATGACAATGCTCTCGTGCACAAAGCAAGGTCCATACAGAAATGGTTTGTCGAGATCGGTGTGGAAGAACTTGACTGGCCTGCAATGAGACCTGACCTCAACCCCATCGAACACCTTTGAGATGAATTGGAATGCCGACTGTGAGCCAGGCCTAATCGCCCAATATCAGTACCCGACCTCACTAATGCTCTTGTGACTGACTGGAAACTGCAGCAATGTTCCAACATCTAGTAGTAAGCCTTCCCATAAGAGTGGATGCTGTTATAGCAGCAAAGGGGGGACCAACTCCATATTAATGCCTATGATTTTGGAATGAGATGTTCAACAATCAGGTGTACACATACTTTTGGTCATGTAGCGTATAAATAAAGCAGTCAGGCCTTGTCCAGTTTGAACTGTTCCTAGATCAGTAGGGGGAACCTCAGACATCTTTCACAATAGGGGGAGCAAGATACCCCATGTTCCCTGCGGGGAGGGGACGAGGCCTTAACTAATGTGAAGGAGGGGTCATGGCATGTTAAGATTTACAACTATTTTAACGAGGACCCTGACCGTGCTGTAAATCTGGATATTTACTTAACCGAGTTTGCAGCAGAAGAGGGTTCTCTTGAGCATGTTTGCATAGCTACAATCGCTTACCATTGTCAAAATTCCTGAGATTTCAATTCTAGTTGAAGTCATCATGATAAAATGAACTTTCTGAACCCCACAGTCGGTCATTCCCAGCAGTTTTGGGGTAAAAAGTGACAGGATCTCCGATTGTATCATGGACATTGACAATTGTGACCTCAACCACATTGTGGTTCAAAAACATCATTATCCAAAAAACCTATTTGAACTCTAGGCTATATTTAACTTTGGCGTTATGAGAAAAATATGAAGTTGCAGAAAATTCTGCAGAGAAATTTGCATCCATGTCTTTGCTGATGATAACACATCTGCGATAATCCAATCCCAGATCAACACCAATGGCTTTCTGGCAGTAGAAGAACCTAAGGTGGAGTCTGAGTACCTGGGAAAGATGCCTGCCAGCTTCGGAATGATAGCGGCTTTCCTCGGAGATCTGGACAACAGCGACGGAGTGGGGAAGGTGTACTACCGACAGGACAGCAGGCCCTCCGTGCTTCTCCGGACCACTGACCACATCAGCCAGGCATTCCCTCAGGACGACGAGATCAATCCCACCCACGCCTTAATCATCACATGGGAGAACATGGCGGCCCACGGCGTGCCTGGTCGAGGAGATGGGCTGGACAGAAAGGTAAGGAGGACCCTCATCGCATGGCCTAGATAGGGTCATGTTTATTTTGTGTCTTTTAAAATATGTCATTGGATATATTGAACAGTTGATAAACTTGTTTTAATGCCACATTGATATGGATAGCACTTGAAATTATAATTTGACACCATATTTTCTATCCACCTAATATGAAGTTGCCTAAAACCCATACACTGTACAATGTAGTTACAGGTATGGAGGTACAGTATAATTAGAGTGATGTTACTCATGGTTACATAATCCTTCCAACTGTGTTACCTGTTTGCAGTTTTTGTGGTGGGCTACATAGACTTTTTTGTTACATATTTAGTTCACTCTACCAAGCCAAACTCAAAGTTAGTGCACTAAAGTAGTAATAGGGTGCTAGGACTCAGTTTCCCTCTTCTATCTTTTCTTTTTACCATGTAGAGAAACACCTTCCAGCTGGTGGTGGCGTCCATGGCGTCCGCCTCCTACGCCATCTTGTTCTACCCTAGGGAGGGGCTGCAGTACATCTCCACGCCTGTGGCGGGCCAGAGCGAGCCAGTCCACACCGGCTTCAGCCAAGGCCTGGTCCAGACCTGGTTCAGCTGGAGCAGCAGCCAGGGGCCCTACTACCGCATTGCCACCGACGACGAGGCGTCCGTCAGACAGCTCTCCGAGTAAGTTGATTGGTTGGTGGGTGGGCTGGTTGGTGGGTTCGTTGGGTTGGTTGATTGGTTGGTTGATTGGATTTCTATAATGGGCTTCCAGATGCTCCAAGAACTTAGGCGTAGTAAGTGTTGTTCATAGAAAACTTGGTTAGGTTTCTGTCATTATGTTTTGACCTGGTATTTGCATAGTTACATTGCATTATGGTAATTATGTAATGATTTCAATAACCTGACATATGCACAAAGCTTCTTCATAGAGGTAGGTCTCATGATGATCTGTCTTCCGCTAGGGAGACCAACTCAGGCAGGCGTGGTGTGTGGGTGTACGAGATCGGCACCTCCCCGATCTTCTCCTCCATCACCCCAGGCCAGGTCACCAACCTGTCCCCAGAGGAGGGCGTGGCAAGTGGGCAGATGGAGTCCGTGCCAGAGTTTCCACCCAGAAACACTGGAGAACAACAGGAGATTGAATTCCCTCCCTACGAGCACGAGGAGGAAGAGGAGACACCTGAACCGGAGCTGCCCCCAACTGTCCACCCGGTCCAGTACCAGCCCAGATACCCTGTTGTCCCTGAGCCGCCCCAGCCCAGCTACCCTGAGCCGCCCCGGCCCAGCTACCCTGAGCCGCCCCAGCCCAGCTACCCTGAGCCGCCCCAGCCCAGCTACCCTGAGCCGACCCAGCCCAGCTACCTTGACCCGATCGAGCCCAGCTACCTTGACCCGATCGAGCCCAGATACCCTGAGCCGGTCCAGCCCAGATACCTTGAGCCTGTCCAGCCGGCCCAGCCGCAGCCACCACGCTACGAGCCTCAAACCCCACAGGTGGTGGTCGTGGATGAAGATGATGACCTTGATGTTGACGGTAAGCCATGAAAGAAACAACAATTGAATCTGTGTCTGAAAATTGTGACCGGGAAAAGAATCCTAGTCAAGATTGCCATGACAGAAACATTAGTTTAGTTTAGTTTTTTAGGATCCCCATTAGCTACTGCACATGCTGCAGCTACTCTTCCTGGGGTCCACATAAAACATACAAATACATGACAAAGTACGGAACAGTTATAGACAAGAACAACATAAGATTACATTAAATAAAATGTAAAAAATGTATCTTCAAAAAGAAGAAGTTATATATAGGAAAGACACCAAGAGACAACAAAAATACTATTTACACACTATTCATATTCATATTCATACAGTAAAGTTAAATTAGATGTTTAGAAAGAGGAGAGGCACTGTGATAAAATATATATATATATTTTTTAAAGCTAAACTTGCTTTTTGCCTGAGTAACCTCTGGAGGCAGAGACCGATGCATTAAATCTGTTTTTGGTTGGGGTACCGTGAAGAAACCCATAGTGGCGTGTCTGGTGGGGTATGTACAGTGCATTCGGAAAGTATTCAGACCCCTTGACTTTTTGCATATTTTGCCTTGTTCTAAAATGTATTAAATCATTTTTGTTCCCTCATCAATCTACACACAATACCCCATAATGACTAAGCAAAAACAGGTTTATAGAAATTTTTGCAAATTTATTTAGAATAAAACACGGAAATATCACGTTTACATAAGTATTCAGAACCTTTACTCAGTACTTTGTTGAAGCACCTTTGACAGCGATTACAGACTCAACTCTTCTTGGGTATGATGCTACAAAACTTGGCACACCTGTATTTGGGGAGTTTCTCCCATTCTTCTCTGCAGATCCTCTCAAGCTCTGTCAGGTTGGATGGGGAGCGTCTCTGCACAGCTATTTTCCGGTCTCTCCAGAGATGTTCATTCAAGGACATTCAGAGACTTGTCCCGAAGCCACTCCTGCATTGTCTTGGCTGTGTGCTTAGGGTCATTGTCCTGTTGGAAGGTGAACCTTCGTCCCAGTCTGAGTTCCTGAACACTCTGGAGCAGGTTTTCATCAAGGATCTTTCTGTACTTTTCTCCGTTCATCTTTCCCTCGATCCTGACTAGTCTCCCAGTCCCTGCCGCTAAAAAACATCCCCACAGCATGATGCTGCCACCACCATGCTTCGTAGTAGGGATGGTGCCAGGTTTCCTTCAGACGTGACACTTGGCATTCAGGCCAAATAGTTCAATCTTGGTTTCATCAGACCAGAGAATCTTGTTTTGCATGGTCTGAAAGTCCTTTAGGTGTCTTTTGGCAAACTCCAAGTGGTCTGTCATGTATCTTTTACTGAGGAGTGGCTTCCATCTGGCCACTCTACCATAAAGGCCTGATTGGTGGAGTGCTGCAGAGATGGTTGCCATTCTGGAAGGTTCTCCCATCTCCACAGAGGAACTCTGGAGCTCTGTCAGAGTGACCATCGGGTTCTTGGTCACCTCCCTTACCAAGGCCTTACAATCAACCCTTATCCCAGTCTGCTGTTCCCACATGCTTCAAGAGGGCCACCATTGTTCCTGTTCCCAAGAAACCTAAGGTAACTGAGCTAAATGACTACCGCCCCGTAGCACTCACTTCCGTCATCATGAAGTGCTTTGAGAGACTAGTCAAGGACCATATCACCTCCACCCTACCTGACACCCTAGACCCACTCCAATTTGCTTACCGCCCCAATAGGTCCACAGACGACGCAATCGCAACCACACTGCACACTTCCCTAACCCATCTGGACAAGAGGAATACCTATGTGAGACTGCTGTTCATCGACTACAGCTCAGCATTTAACACCATAGTACCCTCCAAACTCGTCATCAAGCTCGAGACCCTGGGTCTCGACCCCGCCCTGTGCAACTGGGTACTGGACTTCTTGACGGGCCGCCCCCAGGTGGTGAGGGTAGGTAACAACATCTCCACCCCGCTGATCCTCAACACTGGGGCCCCACAAGGGAGCGTTCTGAGCCCTCTCCTGTACTCCCTGTTCACCCACGACTGCGTGGCCATYCACGCCTCCAACTCAATCATCAAGTTTGCAGACAACACTACAGTGGTAGGCTTGATTACCAACAACGACGAGACGGCCTACAGGGAGGAGGTGAGGGCCCTCAGAGTGTGATGTCAGGAAAATAACCTCAAACTCAACGTCAACAAAAGAAAGGAGATGATCATAGACTTCAGGAAACAGCAGATGGAGCACCCCCCTATCCACATCGACGGGACAGTAGTGGAGAGGGTAGTAAGTTTTAAGTTCCTCGGCGTACACATCACGGACAAACTGAATTGGTCCACCCACACAGGCAGCGTGGTGAAGAAGGCGCAGCAGCGCCTTTTCAACCTCAGGAGGCTGAAGAAATTTGGCTTGTCACCAAAAGCACTCACAAACTTTTACAGATGCACAATCGAGAGCATCCTGTCGGGCTGTATCACCGCCTGGTACGGCAACTGCTCCGCCCACAACCGTAAGGCTCTCCAGAGGGTAGTGAGGTCTGCACAACGCATCACCGGGGCAAAACTACCTGCCCTCCAGGACACCTACACCACCCGATGTCACAGGAAGGCCATAAAGATCATCAAGAACAAGCACCCGAGCCACTGCCTGTTCACCCCGCTATCATCCAGAAGGCAAGGTCAGTACAGGTGGCATCAAAAGCGGGACCGAGATGACTGAAAAACAGCTTCTATCTCAAGGCCATCAGGGCAACATACTGACTCAACTCCACCACTTTAATAATGGAAAAATTGATGTAAAAAATGTATCACTAGCCACTTTAAACAATGCCACTTAATTAATGTTTACATACCCTACATTACTCATCTTCATATGTACAGTGGGGGAAAACAAGTATTTGATACACTGCCGATTTTGCGAGGTTTTCCTACTTACAAAGCATGTAGAGGTCTGTAATTTTATCATAGGTACACTTCAACTGTGAGAGACAGGATCTAAAACAAAAATCCAGAAAATCACATTGTATGATTTTTAAGTAATTCATTTGCTTTTATTGCATGACATAAGTATTTGATCACCACCAACCAGTAAGAATTCCGGCTCTCACAGACCTGTTAGTTTTTCTTTAAGAAGCCCTCTGTTCTCCACTCATTACCTGTATTTAACTGCACCTGTTTGAACTCGTTACCTGTTTATAAAAGACACCTGTCACACACTCAATCAAACAGACTCCAACCTCTCCACAATGGCCAAGACCAGGAAGCTGTGTAAGGACATCAGGGATAAAATTGTTAGACCTGCACAAGGTGGATGGGCTACAGGACAATAGGCAAGCACTGTGTGAGGAAGGCAACAACTGTTGGTGCATTTATAGAAATAGAAGAAAATAGAAAGAAGTTCAAGATGATGGTCAATCACCCTCGGTCTGGGGCTCCATGCAAGATCTCACTCGTGGGGCATCAATGATCATGAGGAAGGTGAGGGTCAGCCCAGAACTACACGCAGGACCTGGTCAATGACCTGAAGAGAGCTGGGACCACAGTCTCAAAGAAAACCATTAGAACACACTACGCCGTCATGGATTTAAATCCTGCAGCGCACACAAGGTCCCCCTGCTCAAGCAGGCGCATGTCAGGCCGTCTGAAGTTTGCCAATGACCATCTGGATGATCAGAGGAGGAATGGGAGAAGGTCATGTGTGGTCTGATGATTCAAAAATAGAGCTTTTTGGTCTAAACTCCCATCGCCGTGTTTGGAGGAAGAAGAAGGATGAGTACAACCCAAGAAAACACCATCCCAACCGTGAAGCATGGAGGTGGAAACATCATTCTTTGGGGATGCTTTTCTGCAAAGGGGACAGGACGACTGCCACCGTATTGAGGGAGAGGATGGATGGGGCCATGTATTGCGAGATCTTAGCCAACAACCTCCTTTCCTCAGTATAGAGCATTGTATGATGGTCGTGGCTGGGTCTTCCAGCATGACAACGACCCGAAACACATACCAGGGCAACTAAGGAGTGGCTCCGTAAGGAAGTATCTCAAGGTCCTGGAGTGGCCTAGCCAGTCTCCAGACCTGAACCCAATAGAAAATCTTTGGAGGGAGCTGAAAGTCCGTATTGCCCAGCGACACCCGAAACCTGAAGGATCTGGAGAAGGTCTGTATGGAGGAGTGGGCCAAAATCCCTGCTGCAGTGTGTGCAAACCTGGTCAAGAACTACAGGAACGTATGATCTCTGTAATTGCAAACAAAGGATTCTGTACCAAATATTAAGTTCTGCTTTTCTGATGTATCAAATACTTATGTCATGCAATAAAATGCTAATTAATTACTTAAAAATCATACAATGTGATTTCGGGATTTTTTGTTTTAGATTCCGTCTCTCACAGTTGAAGTGTACCTATGATAAAATTACAGACCTCTACATGCTTTGTAAGTAGGAAAATTCTGCAAAATCGGCAGTGTATCAAATACTTGTTCTCCCCACTGTATATACTGTACTCTATACCATCTACTGCATCTTGCCATCTTTATGTAATACATGTATCACTAGCCACTTTAAACAATGCCACTTTTATATGTTTACATACCCTTCATTACTCATCTCATATGTATATACTGTACTCGATACCATCTACTGCATCTTGCCTATGCTGTTCTGTACAATCACATTCATATATCTTTATGTACATATTCTTCATCCCTTTACACTTGTGTGTGTATAATGTAGTAGTTGTGGAATTGTTAGGTTAGATTACTCGTTGGTTATTACTGCATTGTCGGAACTAGAAGCACAAGCATTTCGCTACACTCGCATTAACATCTGCTAACCATGTGTATGTGACAAATAAAATTTGATTTGATTTCTTGGAGCTCTACGGACAATTCCATCGACCTCATGGCTTGGTTTTTGCTCTTGACATGCACTGTCAACTGTGGGACCTTATATAGATAGGTGTGTGTCTTTCCAAATCACGTCCCATCAATTGAATTTACCACAGGTGGACTCCAACCAAGTTGTAGAAACATCTCCAGGATGATCAACAGAAACAGGATGCACATGAGCTCAATTTCGAGTCTCATAGCAAAGGGTCTGAATACTTGTGTAAATAAGGTATTTCCGTTTGAAGTGTATGTAAATAGATTACACAATTAGTTCGGCATTTTCAACACACACGTTTCTTAAAAAGACTAGAATAGAAGAAGCCAATTTCTCCTCAACCAAATCAAATAAAACGTTATTTGTCACGTGCCAAATACAACAAGTGTAGACCTTACCGTGAAATGCTTACTTACAAGCCCTTAACCAACAGTGCAGTTCAAGAAGAGTTAAGAAAATATTTACCAAATAAACTAAAAAGTAATTAAAAGTAACACAATAACATAACAATAACGAGGCTATATACAGGGGGTACCAATACCGAGTCAGTGTGCAGGGGTACAGGTTAGAGGTAATTTGTACATGTAGGTAGGTAGGGGTGAAGTGACTATGCATAGATAATGAACAGCGAGTAGCAGCAGTGTATAAAACAAATGGAGGGGGGGGGGGCGGTCGTTGTAATATTCCAGTGGCCATTATGATTAATTGTTCAGCAGTCTTATGGCTTGGGGGTAGAAGCTGTTAAGGAGCCTTTTGGTCCTAGACTTGGCACTCCGGTACCGCTTGCCGTGCGGTAGCAGATAAAACAGTATGACTTTGGTAACTGGAGTCTGACAATTTTATGGGCTTTCCTCTGACACCACCTATTATATACACTTCCGTTCAAAAGTTTGGGGTCACTTAGAAATTTCCTTGTTTTTGAAAGAGAAGCAATTTTTTTGTACATTCAAATAACATCAAATTGATCAGACATACAGTGTAGACATTGTTAATGTTGTAAATTACTATTGTAGCTGGAAACGGCAGATTTGTTATGGAATATCTACATAGGCGTACATTGGCCACTTATAAGCAAACATCACTCTGTGTTCCAATGGCATGTTGTGTTAGCTAATCCAAGTTTATCATTTTAAAAGGCTAATTGATCATTGATCAGAAAACCCTTTTGCAATTATGTTAGCACAGCTGAAAACAGTTGTTCTGATTAAAGAAGCATTAAAACTGGCCTTCTTTAGACTAGTTGAGTATCTGGAGCATGTTGACCTGTTTAAAGGTCTTACTCACATCGGCTGCGGAGAGCGTGATCACAGTCGTCCGGAACAGCTGATGCTCTCATGCATGTTTCAGTGATACTTGCTTCAAAGCGAGCATAAGTTATTTAGCTCGTCTGGTAGGCTCCTGTCACTGGTTAGCTCTCAGCTGTGCTTCCTTTGTAGTCTGTAATAGTTTGCGAGCCCTGCCACATCCGATGAGGGTTGGAGCCGGTGTAGTACGATTCGATCTTAGTCCTGTATTTACTCTTTGCCTGTTTGATGGTTCGTCGGAGGGCATAGCGGGATCTTTTATAAGCTTCCGGGTTAGAGTCCCGCTCCTTGAAAGCGGCAGCTCTACCCTTTAGCTCAGTGCTGATGTTGCCTGTAATCCATGGCATCTGGTTGGGGTAAGTATGTACAGTCACTGTGGGGATGACGTCATCGATGCACTTATTGATGAAGCCAGTGATTAATGTGGTGTACTCCTCAATGCCATCGGAAGAATACCGGAACATATTCCAGTCTGTGCTAGCAAAACAGTCCTGTATGCGTAGCATCCACGTCATCTGACCACTTCCGCATTGCGCGAGTCACTGGTACTTCCTGCTTTAGTTTTTGCTTGTAAGCAGGATTCAGGAGGATAGAATTATGGTTAGATTTGCCAAATGGAGGGTGGGGGAGAGCTTTGTATGCATCTCTGTGTGTGGAGTAAAGGTGGTCTAGAGTTTTTTTCCCTCTGGTTGCACATGTGACATGCTGGTAGAAATTTGGTAAAACTGATTTAAGTTTGCCTGCATTAAAGTCCCCGGCCACTAGGAGCGCTGCTTCTGGGTGAGCATTTTCTTCTTTGCTTATGGCCTTATAGAGTTGGTTGAGTGGGGTCTTAGTGCCAGCTTCGGTCTGTGGTGGTAAATAGACAGCTACGAATAATATAGTTGAGAACTCTCTTGATAGATAGATAGGTCTACAGCTTATCATAAGGTACTCTACCTCATGCCAGCAATACCTCGAGACTTCTTTAATATTAGACATCGCGCACCAGCTGTTATTGACAAAAAGACACACACTCTCACCCCTCGTCTTACCAGACGTAGCTTCTCTGTTCTGCCGGTGCTTTGAAAATCCCTCCAGCTCTATATTATTTGTGTTGTCGTTCAGCCACGACTCGGTGAAACAGAAGATGTTACAGTTCTTAATGTCCCGTTGGTCGGACAATCGTAATCGTAGGTCATCAATTTTATTTTCCAATTATTGCATGTTAGCAAGTAGAATTGATGGCAGTGGGAGTTTACTCGCTCGCCTACGGATTCTCAAAAGGCAGCCCGATCTGCTTCCTCTTTTCCTCCGTTTTTTTTCTACACGCAAATGACAGGGATCTGGGCCTGTTCCCAGGAGAACAAAATATCTTTCTCGTCTGACTCGTTAAAGGAAAAAGCTTCTTCCAGTTCGTGGTGAGTAATCCCAGTTCTGATGTCCAGAAGTTATTTTCGGTCATAAGAGACGGTAACAACAACATTATGTACAAAATAAGTTCAAAAATAAGTTACAAACAACGCATAAAAACAAACGGAATGTGGTTTTGTCTTCTTTTTGCGTACAAACGTGAAAGACTATCATGCATGTTGTTGATGTTAGTTATCCGTGTGCAGTTAGGGCAAGGCGTGCTGGTTTGTTTTGAGCTTCTTTGTTTTGAGCCATGCTGCTTTGTTTAACCGGCCTATGAAATTACACTCTTAGAAAAAAAGGGTTCTTTGACTGTCCCCATTGGATAATCCTTATTGATTCTATGTAGAACTCTTTTTGGTTCCCAGTAGAACCCTTTTGGGTTCGATGTAGGGTTCTTCAAAGGTTTCCCCAATGAGGACAGCCGGATAACCCTTTTATGTTCTAGATAGCAGCTTTTTTTTCTAAAATTGTATTTTTTCTAAGAATGTGGTTTGTCTTCTTTTTGGCAGTGTTTGCGTACAATTCGGAGACATGCGCCAGTAACAGGCAGAAGTGCTCGTCCTTCGCTGACTGTAAGGACTACACCAATGGCTACTGCTGCCACTGTAGGCCTGGTTTCTATGGCAATGGCAAGAACTGTGTGGCTGAAGGTAGGAGTAACCCCATACCCAAAGTACATACAGTATTTGTGTAATAAGGGTTAGGGCTAGCCTGCTACCTTCATTATAATGAAATATGTCATATAAAGTATAAGAATGATTCAATATTTTATAACGAAATTGAAAACCTGATCATGCTTGACACACAGTCACACATCAGTTACATTTAAAGTTACATTAATTAAAATCGAATTAAGTTAGTTTCCTCACATTCCACACGCAGGTAAGCCCCAGCGGATGAACGGCAAAGTGAACGGCCGGGTGTTTGTGGGCAACTCGCCGTCGCCGCTGGATTTTTCCAACAACGACCTGCACTCGTACGTGGTGGCCAACGATGGGCGCGCTTACGTGGCCATCAGTACCATTCCGGCCGGCCTGGGACCCTCCCTGCAGCCCCTGTCCTCCCTGGGAGGGGTCATCGGCTGGGCCTTCGCTCTGGAGCAGCCCGGCTATGAGAACGGCTTCAGCATCATCGGTAAGAGCTGTTCGACGATTATCTTGCACATTGTGTCAATCTTGCACATTGTTGTGTCATTAAGAGTTGTTTTAAGGTAAGAGCTGACATTGGGTGAATCACAAAAGTGATTCATCGCTTCCTTGATTCATAACGAATCGAGGAAAAACAGTTGAGAAAGTGCCAAAAAGGCAGCAGTTGATTTGAATACATTAGGCTTTTCTCATGTGTGTTGGGTAGCATTTGGTTTAGCTTCTCCCTCCAATGTAGCAAAGGTACCTGGGGCTTGGGGCTTTGTTGTGGTCTAATAAGATGTCCTTCAAAGACAGGTGTGAATGACCGCTGTGGGATTGCTGCTTAGGTCAACATTTATTCAAGTTAACTTTGATTAGCCTGATTTATTTGCTCTCTTTGAATGACAATTTTTTTTTATAGTCAGGCTATGTCCAAAATCTGCCTTACTTACCTAAATGGCATACTGTGTACTAATACTACTACATACTGTTAAGAATGCACTGTTTAGTAAAAACAAATGCAGTAAACAACAAATATTAGCATACCTGGCTCATTCATACTGAGAATGTGTCATCTAATGCACAATTGCGTTGATTCCCGCCATTCGCTCATTTTGGTACGGCGCGTCTCCTCGGCTGATTATCAGCTGTTGTCAAACACACGTTGGTCTCGATAGACAATTCTATTCCTCAATAGTATGCAGCGAATTCTAAGAGATTAAAAGCTGAAATGAGTATGACATCCTGGCATTTAAAGCATACAGCATTTTGGACATTTCACATATGTACTATAAAACAATTTTTGTTGCATACCCAAAATGCCTACTATTTAGAACCCAAGTAAGGGTATTCGGACACTGCCAATCTCTTTGCTCAGGGAAAGTAGATTCTCTACTGGCGTTTTGAGTGGTATACGTGGACGTTTGAGTGAATTGTGCCAAGTGATCAGGACTATCTTCCTCTTTGATACTTTCCTCAACAAGTTGAACTCCGCTTTAGTCTTCCACTTGGACATGATTTGTAGGTAGAACGATGATGGGGGAAATTATGGGGAATTTTGTTCTGTGTTCCCGTTTTTGGTCAATCTTTCTGCTTTTCGGCCTCAAAATGTTGCTCAAGCTCATTGCTTCCAGCTGGCTTCACTTCTTTCAAAATATTCCCCTTTGATGTGTAATGTTATTGGCTCCAGGGAGAACTAAAAGTAGGGGGATACACTCAAAGGTATGGGTGGGGATGCAGAATGAAGTTGCCCCTAAATGCTGATCTTAGGTACGGCTAGGTTTTGTGTTTCATCACATAATGGTTGAGGTTAACTTTTGGGCAAGGCAAGATGATCCTAGATATGTGCTCAGGAGCTGAAGAGAACCTATGAGATTTGGTTGTCTCTCTCTTTTCTTCTCCCACCCCCATCTCTGCTCACACACACACACACAAACACCCTCAACCCCACAACCACCCTCAACCCCCCCCTCTCCCCCTCCAGGTGGCGTGTTCTCCAGGCAGGCCGAGGTGACCTTCTTACCGGGCAACGAGAGGCTGACCATCAAGCAGGAGTTCAAGGGCATCGACGAGCACGACCACCTGGTGGTGAGCACCGAGCTGGAGGGCCGTCTCCCTGAGGTCCCACGCGGCTCCACTGTCCAGATCGACCCCTACAAGGAGATCTACCAGTATGGCAGCAACCGTAAGTCACGACCACACCAATATAACTTGGAATGCAGACTTGGGGTCTATTCCATTTCAATTGAGTCAATTCAGGAAGTCAACTAAAATGATTTTGATCTCCTGAATTTAAATGGAATTGACCCCAATCCTGGAACTCGACACTGTCACAGTTTGTAGTACATCTAATCACATAAGAAAGGTCAGCATTAATCCCAATGTTGTTATTAGTCAAAGTGCTCTTGCGTGCGACCAGATAGTAGTCTTTCCTATTCTTTTCATGAAACACATTGTCTTGGAAACACTTTTGGCAGCAATTACAGCTGTGAGTCTTCTTGGATAACGTCTCTAAGAACTCGGCACACCTGGATTGTGCAATATTTGCCCATTATTATATATTTGTTTATTCAAGCTCTGTCAAGGTGTTGGGGATCATGGCTAGACAGAAATATTTAAGTCTTGCCATAGATTTTCAAGCAAATTTAAGTCAAAACTGTATCTTGGTAAGCAACTCCAGTGTAGATTTTGCCTTGTGTTTTAGGTTGTTGTCCAGTGTTTATTGGAAAGCAGAATGAACCAGGTTTTCCTCTAGGATTTTGCCTGTTATTAGCTCCATCCCGTTTCTATTTATCCTGAAAACTCCCCAGTCTTTGCCTCAAGAATACCCATACCATGATGCAGCCACCACTATGCTTGACAATAAGGAGGCAATTACTCAGTGATGTGTTGTGTTGGATTGGCACCAAACATAAGACTTTCCATTTAGGCCAAAAAGTATATTCCTTTGCATGCTTTTATTGCAGTAGTATGTTATTGCCTGGTTGCATACAGGATACATGTTTTGGACTATTCTGTATTTATTTTGCACATTTGTATTGTTAATTTAAGTCATTATTGTGGAGTCACTACAATGTTGTTGCTGCATCCTCAGTTTTCTCCAATCACAGCCATTTAAAATCACCAATCACCAATGGCGTAGTTTCCTTCCTGTCCTGCAGCTCAGTTCAGAAGGATGACTGTACCTTTGGTGTGTCTGGGTGGTTCAGTACATCATCCACAGCATGCTTATTACTAGGCCATGCTTAAAGAGATATTCAATGTCTGACTTGTTATTGTTACCAATCTACCAACACTGCCCTTCTTTATAAGGCTTTGGAAAAGCTCTCTGGTCTTTGTAGTTGAATCTGTGCTTGAAATTCAGCACTTGACTGAGGGACCTTACAGATATTGTATGTAGAGGAAGGGGTAGTCATAAAATATTAATGTCAACCCGTATTATTTCATACAATGTGATTTGTTAAGCCAAATTTGACTCCTGAACTAATTTAGGCTTGGCTAAACAAAAGAGGTGAATTCTTATGCAACAACTATACTCTAGTTCTAGTATTAATTAGAAAAAATGTGTTACATTTTCTTTTCACTTTGACATTATGGACTGTTTTGTCTAGATCAATGACAAAACTTCTAAATGAAATCTATTTAAATAAATTCGAAATCAAATCAAAATCAAATCCCACTTTGTAACGCAACAAAATGTGAAAAAAACAAGGGTGGTGAATACTTATGATACCAACTGTATATGGACGTTCAATGTAGTAACACTTCATTTTCCATATTCTCTTCAGTGATCACCTCCTCCTCCAACCGCGACTACACCGTGAGCCTACCGGATGGCAGTGTCCAGACCAAGACCTACCAGTGGCGTCAGACCATCACCTACCAGAGCTGTCCCAATGACGAGGAGGTCAGGGCCGTGCAGTCTACCCAGCAGCTCAGCGTCGACCAGATCTTCGTCATGTACGACTCGGGCAACCAGCTGATCCGCTACGCTATGAGCAACAAGATCGGCTCCATCCACAGTGAGTAGAACCCCTTGTGTTACTGCTAATCTTTGTTCATGTTCTCCTATAATGTTATGCTAACCTTGTGCTTATGTTCTGCTAGTTGTGTTCACGTTCTTCTAATGTTCAGCAAATGTTCTGCTAGTTCCGTTAACCTTCTGTTGATATTCTGCCAATGTTCTGGTAACCCTCTGCTAACAGGATTGGGCCCATCCTCAGTGAGTGTAGCCTATCATGTAGATACTGATAATCATCAGCTAAAGTTGTGCTAATGTTCTGCTACCTTTCTGCTAAATTTCCCGCTACATAAATCATCAAGGAACTCACCAGGTACAACCCTAAATCTGTAAACATGGGCACCCTCATAGATATTATCCTGACCAACTTGCCCTCCAACTACACCTCTGCTGTTTTCAATCAGGATCTCAGCGATCACTGCCTCATTGCCTGCATCCGCTATGGGTCCGCGGTCATACGACCACCCCTCATCACTGTCAAACGCTCCCTAAAACACTTCTAATCGACCTGGCCCGGGTATCCTGGAAGGATATTGACCTCATCCCGTCAGTTGAGGATGCCTGGTCGTTCTTTAAAAGTAATTTCCTCACCATCTTAAATAAGCATGCCCCTTTCAAAAAATGTAGAACTAAAAACAGATATAGCCCTTGGTTCACTCCAGACCTGACTGCCCTTGACCAGCACAAAAACATCCTGTGGCGGACTGCAATAGCATCGAATAGTCCTTGCGATATGCAACTGTCCAGGGAAGTCAGGAACCAATACACGCAGTCAGTCAGGAAAGCAAAGGCTAGCTTTTTCAAACAGAAATTTGCATCCTGTAGCTCTAACTCCAAAAAGTTCTGGGACACTGTAAAGTCCATGGAGAACAAGAGCACCTCCTCCCAGCTGCCCATTGCACTGAGGCTAGGTAACACGGTCACCACCGATAAATCCATGATAAACGAACATTTCAATAAGCATTTCTCTACGGCTGGCCATGCTTTCCTCCTGGCTACCCCAACCCCGGCCAACAGCTCCATCTCAATGGTCATCCCCAAAGCCAACACCTACTTTGGCCGCTTTTGCTTCCAGTTCTCTGCTGCCAGTGACCGGAACGAATTGCAAAAATCGCTGAAGCTGGAGACTTATATTTCCCTCACTAACTTTAAACATCAGCTATCTGAGCATCTACCGATTGCTGCAGATGTACATAGTCCATCTGTTAATAGCCCACCCAATCTACCTACCTCATCCCCATATTGTTTTTATTTACTTTTCTGCTCTTTTGTACCAGTATCTCTACTTGCACATCACCATCTGCTCATTTATCACTCCAGTGTTAATCTAATAAATTGTAATTACTTCGCTACTTTGGCCTATTTATTGCCTTACCACCTCACGCCATTTGCACACACTGTCTATAGACTACTGTATATAGACTTTCTTTTTTTCTATTGTGTTATTGACTGTATGTTTGTTTATTCCATGTGTAACTCTGTGTTGTTGATTGTGTCGCACTGCTTTGCTTTATCTTGGCCAGGTCGCAGTTGTAAATGAGAACTTGTTCTCAACTAGCTTACCTGGTTAAATAAATGTAAAAAAATAAATACTGTATGGCTTATCCTCTATGTTTGGCTGGATGTGGCTGTAAGACTGACACATGATGCTTAAATTTAAATGATGGTGGAAGCCCTGTGTGGATTTGAAAAAATGGATTTGTATGATCGATGTTAGTAATGACAGGCAAACAGGAGTACCAAGAAGGACAATCAAGGCAAAATAACATTGTTGTGGATGAAATCCCAGTCTCCACACAAGACCTGAACGGAGTCTGAGGAGAAAGTGAGAAAAATAATCGATGACAAGCTGCAGATAGATCAGAAGAAGATTGAGGTGGAGTGTGCCCACAGGATTGGAAAACCTACCTCTGGCCCAGGTGACAGACCCAGGTCAATAGTGGTAAAGTTCCTGAGGTACAAAGACAAGGTGGTTGTTATGGAGAGGAACCAACATCTTCCTCAACGAGGACTACTCTGAAACTGATCCCAGCTATGAAAGCTGCCAGAGAGCGTGGGGACATTGCGTACATCTGTAACCACAGGCTCATTGTTCTCCCACCCAAAAGCCTGGAAGGGGTGAGAGAACCAAGCAGATGGGTTCATAGCCTAACCCCTGCATCCTGATTGACGGCATGCTTTGTTTGTGGTTTCCCATATTATGTCTATCTCTAATAAGCTACACAGGAAAGGGCAATAAATAGTCCATATTACTACATGCAGCCTAAGAAATATGATTTGTGAAATCAATAACCTGCTAATCTCAGGTAGCATTCATACACTACATGACCAAAAGTATCTGGACACCTGCTCGTCGAACATCCCATTCCAAAATCGTGGGCATTAATATGGAGTTGGTCCCACCTTTGCTGTTTTAGCAGCCTCCACTGTTCTGGGAAGGCTTTCCACTAGATGTTGGAACATTGGTGCAGGGACTTGCTTCCATTCAGCCACAAGAGCATTAGTTAGGTCGGGCTCTGATGTTGGCCGAATAGGTCTGGTTCACAGTTGGCGTTCCAATTCATCCCAAATGGGGTTGAGGTCAGGGCTTTGTGCAGGCCAGTCAAGTTATTCCACACCGATCTCGACAAACCATTTCTGTATGGACCTCGCTTTGTCCACAAGGGTATTGTCATGCTGAAACAGGAAAGGCCCTTACCCAAACTGTTGCCACAAAGTTGGAAGCACAGAATCATCTAGAAGGTCATTGTGTGCTGTAGCGTTAATAGTTCACTTCACTGGAACTAAGGGGCCTAGCCCAAACCATGAAAAACAGCCCCAGACCATTATTCCTCCCCCAGAAAACGTTAAAGTTGGCACTATGCATTCAGGCAGGTAGCATTCTCCTTCTCCTGACATCCGCCGAATACAGATTTGTCCGTCGGACTGCCAGATGGTGAAGCATGACTAATCACTCCAGAGAAAGCATTTCCACTGCTCCAGAGTCCAATGGCGGCAGGCTTTACACCACTCCAGCCGACGCTTGGCATTGCGCGATCTTAGGCTTGTGTGTGGCTGTTCGGCCATGGAAACCCATTTCATGAAGCTCCCGACAAACAGTTCTTGTGCTGACGTTGCTTCCAGAGGCAGTTTGGAACTTGGTAGTGAGTGTTGCAACCGAGTACAGACAATTTTAATGCGCTGCATACTTCAGCACTTGGCAGTCCCATTCTGTGAGCTTGTGTGGCTTACCACTTCACAACTGAGCCGGTGTTGCTTCTTGACGTTTCCACTTCACAATAACAGCACTTACAGTTGACCGGGGCAGCTCTAGCAGGGCAGAAATTTGACGAACAAGGTGGTATCCTTTGACTATGCCAAGTTGAAAGTCTGGTGTGGCTGAAATACCCAAATCCACTAATTTGAAGGAGTGTCCACATACTTTTGTTTATATAGTGTATATTAGCCATCACTTAGACTCACTTAGTTAATTCATTTGTCAACACAGCAGCAGCAATACAGGGATATTAATATCCATAGGACAGACATGAATACATATAGGGGAGGTGTCTCTGTATACAGTGCATTCGGAAAGTATTCAGACCCCTACCCTTTTCCCACATTTTGTTATGTTACAGCCTTATTCTAAAAGAGATTGACATGTTTTCCTCATCAATCTACATACAATACCCAATAATGACAAAGTGAAAACAAATTTAGAAATGTTTGTAAATGTATTAAAACAAAGAAACTTTATTTACATAAGTATTCAGACCCTTTGCTATGAGACTCAAAATTAAGCTCAGGTGCATTATGTTTCCATTGATCATCCTTGAGATTGGATATGGTTTGGAAAGGCACACAACTGTCTATATAAGATCCCACAGTTGACAGTGCATGTCAGGGCAAAAACCAAGCCATGAGGTTGAAGGAATTGTCCGTAGAGCTCCAAGACCGGATTGTGTCAAGGCACAGATCTGGGGAAGGGTAGCAAAACATTTCTGCAGTATTGAAGGTCTCCAAGAACACAGTGGCCTACATCATTCTTAAATGGAAGAAGCCTGGAACCACCAAGATTCTTCCTAGAGCTGGCCGCCCGGCCAAACTGAGCAATCAGGGGAGAAGGGCCTTGTAAGGGAGGTGACCAAGAACCCGAAAGTCACTCTGTCAGAGCTCCAGAGTTCCTCTGTGGAGATGGGAGAACCTTCCAGAATGACAACCATCTCTGCAGCACTCCACCAATCAGGCCTTTATGGTAGATTGGGCAGATGGAAGCCACTTCTCAGTAAAAGGCACATGACAGCCCGCTTGGAGTTTGCCAAAAGGCACCTAAAGGACTCTCAGACCATGAGAAACAAGATTCTCTGGTCTGATGAAACCAAGATTGAACTCTTTGGCCTGAATGCCAAGCATCACGCCTGGAGGAAACCTGGCACCATCCCTACGGTGAAGCACTGTGGTGGCAGCATCATGCTGTGGGGATGTTTTTCAGTGGTAGGGACTGGGAAACTAGTCAGGATCGAGGGAAAGATGAACGGATCAAAGTACAGAGAGATCCTTGATGAAAACCTGCTCCAAGCACTCAGGACCTCAGACTGGGACAAATGTTCACCTTCCAACAGGACAACGATCCTAAGCACGCAGCCAAGACAATGCAGGAGTGGCTTCAGGACAAGTCTCTGAATGTCTTTGAGTGGCCCAGCCAGAGTCCGGACTTGAACCTGATCGAATATCTCTGGAGACCTGAAAATAGCATGGCAGAAACTCCCCAAATATAGGTGTGCCAAGCTTGTAGCGTCATACCCAAGAAGACTCAAGGCTGTAATCGCTGCCAAAGGTGCTTCAACAAAGTACTGAGTAAAGGGTCTGAATACTTATGTAAATGTAATATTTCATTTTTTTTAAATACATTTGCAAAGAAATCTATCAACATGTTTTTGCTTTGACATTATGTGGTATTGTGTGTCGATTGATGAGTGATTTTTACGAGGGGTAACGTAACAAAATGTGGAAAAAGTCAGAGCCAAATTCCAGTGAAGCTCAGAGAGGATGTCTTGCCTAAAGTTGTTCTGGTGTTGTGGTTGCAGTTTCACCCGCCTCATCTAAAGCCTCTTCTTTTGGGGTGCTGCTATTGGCCACCAAGTGCTAACATTATCCGGATAATATGTGTGCAATGCTTGATAGCGTATATGATGTTAACAGAGAGGTCTATTTTCCCGGGTGACCTAAAAAATATCGGTTTTCATCAAGTTGTCCACTCAAGAAGAAACTGCTTACTGTAACCAATGCCTGTAATCTGCTTCAGGTTATTAATCAAGCTACCAGGGTGTTTACAAACAGTACAGAAACTACTGTATATCACCCACGTGTATTGATTATATTTTTGTAATGCTGCAGAACTTTGTGCTAAAGGTGCATCCACACCCATTGGATGTAGTGACCACGATAAAATAGCTGTCTCCAGAAAAGCTGAAGTTCCAAGGCAGGGCCTAACATAGTGTTTAAGAGATCATACAACATTTTTGTAGT
The DNA here is from genome assembly GCF_002910315.2 of Salvelinus sp. IW2-2015. Classification (NCBI taxonomy): domain Eukaryota; kingdom Metazoa; phylum Chordata; class Actinopteri; order Salmoniformes; family Salmonidae; genus Salvelinus; species Salvelinus sp. IW2-2015. The sequence goes on from NC_036861.1 coordinate 4,862,341, forward strand.
GATTCCAATGCTGAAGATGTAAAGAAGGTTGATTGGTCAAATGTGTGTAATGGGGAGCGTATGAAAGTGTATTCTTATTTTGTGACTGGTGGATGCTGCTGTGTGTGAGTGTGGTGTGGCGGATGGAAATGGAAATGCAAAACATGCCTTCACTGGAAGAATTGTAGCCTTTCCATTGTCGTTTTCGTTGCACTTGCATTCAGTAGCATCTATGAATCACATTATTATTATGACACGTGTTGACGTCAAACGGGAAAACCAAAGACACCGGTGGTTCCTAATGATTCTTGCTGGTGTTTACAGGACAGCTGGTTCTAAGAGACTAGGATCAGGACCTGCGATTGTAACAGTATACATTTTCCCAACAGATTCTTCTGTCTCTACTCATACGTGTGTCTTCTTTAGACATCTGGGGGTTGTTGTTACCACTCATTTGTTGTCTCAATGGACCCTCGTATTACATACATTTCTCGTCAAGAGCATTTGAATTCCTGACTATACACAGTATGGAATGTCGAGCCAAAAGAATAGTAATTATCTGTTGAGTAACATTATCTGTAGGTAAACCAAAACCTTGTGTTGTTGTATTTCCTCAGCTGGCCTTTCAAAGACACCCAAATCCTTGACAGGGTAAAGGTTAACGGCTAAGGTAAACAAGGGGCTGTGCGTCAGTTCACACAAGGTTATTTACTGCAGGTAGGAGGTGTAAGAAGAAGGGGGAGAGTGGGGGAGGGCAAGAGGAAGGCACCGGGAGAGGGGTGAAGGTACATAGGGGATGGGGTGGCGGTCAGGGGGCCGGGGGTAGGTTATGCAAGCAAACTTGACTCAGCTGGAGTTTATTGGCAAAAGTGTAACATCTGTGCCAAGTTTCCTGTGAGGACGCAATGGGGTCTGGAGGAGCAGGGACTTCAAACGTGCCCCCCCCCCCTCAATAAGCAGCCGTCTGATAAGCGGTCGGCACGTCTAACAGTCAGGATAGGTGTCTTACATGCCTGTGTCTACAAAACTGAGACATTGTGTGTGTGTCTGTGTGTGATGTCACAACATCTTGTCCAGCTATTCCACAGCGTAAGCCATTTCCAACAATAACTAAAGTGAGGGTTACTAGGGATCTATTCATTTCAGGTTGTAGTACTATACTGTGGCTTTTCAGACTGAAGTATCCGAAGACTGAAGTAACTCCAAAGTAGAACTCCCCTGATCCCTTGTTTTACAAAATCCATCATCTGAAAACAGCCACACAAAAGCCTTACTGAAGGACTATATGTAGCCTATAAGTGAATTGCCATTCCAGGTCCATTCCATGTTTACTGCAACTATTTCACTTAAATTCTAGCTATAACATCAGAACTAACCCTGAGCTAGGCATTGATGGCATCACCCACTAACACGGAACCCACTGCTGCCCCTCAAGAGAATGGACGTTTGTTTTGATTGACAGGTGGCCCACCAGAGCNAGCAGCTGTCTGATAAGCGGTCTGCATGTCCCTTCTAACAGCCAGGAGAGGTGACTTACATGCCTGTGTCTTCAAAACTGAGACATTGTGTGTTTGTGTGTGTGATGTCACGACATCTTGTCCAGATATTCCACAGCGTAAGCCATTTCCAACAATAACTAACGTGAGGGTTACTAGGAGTCTATTCATTTCAGGTTCTAGTACTATACTGTGGCTTTTCAGACTGAAGTATCCAAAGACTGAAGTAACTCCAAAGTAGAACTCCCCTGATCCCTTGATTTACAAAATCCATAATCTGAAAACAGCCACACAAAAGCCTTACTGAAGGACTACATGTAGCCTATAACTGAATTGCTGTTTGTCCAACCAATTGGTCCCTACCATGTTTACTGCAACTATTTTGCTTAAATTCTAGCTATAACATCAGAACTAACCCTGAACTAGGCATTGATGGCATCACCCACTAACACGGAACCCACTGCTGCCCCTCAAGAGAATGGACGTTTGTTTTGATTGACAGGTGGCCCACCAGAGCAGAACCCATGTTTCACCGGCAGACACGGCTGCGACACCAATGCCGCCTGCAGACCCGGAGAAGGCATCCAGTTCACCTGCGAGTGTTCCACTGGTTTCACTGGGGACGGACGTCAGTGCTATGGTAGGGGCCCTGCACACTATACACATCAGCTTAAACCTACACCAGCTGATGCATAAGGGACATGGGGAATAGTCTATTGAAGTTTGGGTTCTACTTCATTTAACCTATTTACCTGGAAATTCACTAAAGAATGCGTGGTAGTAACTTTATTACTTCATTATCTAATAAACTTATCGGTTTCATAGGGATTCTTTGAAATAAAGAGTACTTTATTTCCTTAAACAATTTCAGTAGCAGAGCATACCAATTGTAGCAATTTTTTTTAATAAATACTAGCTGTAATAGGACTAAAAGTGAAGTTTCCCTAGACATTGATCTTCGGTCAGTTTAGCAATTTCCCCACTACGGATTGGGGGAAGGTTAGGATTGGGCGAGCTGATCCTAGATCTGTACATTTGGTGTGAAAACAGCTCATTACCTTTCATGACTGATCTTCATAAAAAAACAGTTAATATTAGTAAGATGGCATCTTCATAGTAGTGGGGATGATATTGCATTTGGCTTATTTTGCACTTTCTAAGAACTCAGAGACGCTTTACATCAGCAAAAGGCAAGACCGCCCAAAGAGATAAGCAAGTACTACAGGACTGAGACAGACTGTAGCATAGGAAATGTCATCAGAAATGCCCCATCACTAATAATTAATATTATTAATATACTGTAATGTACAGTATATTGTTACATATACTACAAATGACACAAATTATCACGTAAAATAATTTATTACAAATATGCAATGAAATAATGTCATTATTATTATGGCTGTTGATATGCCTTGCAGTAAACATTCATCTGGTGCAACAGAATTGCTCTTATGGATACAAATAAAGTTGTTTGAATTGAGTTGAGTTGAGTTGAATTGAATTGAATGTGTTCATTTTGTAGACATTGACGAGTGCAGAGAGATGCCAGAGATCTGTGGTTCTCACGTCATATGCAACAACCAACCGGGAACATTCCGCTGCGAGTGTATGGACGGTTTCCAGTTCGCCAGCGATGGCAAGACCTGTGTCGGTATGTAGTGCTGAAAAGGCGTGTTTGCAGCTGTGTTGTTGTTTGGATGACCTCCAATATAACTCTGTTGCTTAACTTAATACACGCTCTAAATACAGTAACCTTTTACAGATTGTTTCATAGCATCTATATATTCATCTTAAACTCAAATTTAAGAGTTTCTATGCTATTTCAGTCTATTCATCTGTTGTTTTCATTAGTCTATCAAACAGTCTACTGAGAAATTTCTCACATTTGTTACTCCTTTTTATAGTTTGAGTTTCATCAAACAAAGAATTCAGGGTATTCCTGTCTCCACCAAGTCTAAAATCTGCCTCTCCCTTTCCCCCCTATCCTTTGTAGAAGTGGACCGTCCCATAGACCACTGCCAGAGGGGTACCAATAACTGCGACATCCCAGAGAGGGCACGTTGTAGCTACACGGGGGCGTCTGCCTATATCTGCTCCTGTCTGTCCGGCTTCGTGGGTGATGGTTATACTTGCCAGGGTAGGGTGACACTTTAAATCAAATCAAATGATTTATATAGCCCTTCTTACGTCAGCTGATATATCAAAGTGCTGTACAGAAACCCACCCTAAAACCCCAAACAGCAAGCAATGCAGGTGTAGAAGCACTGTGTGTGTGTGTGTGTGTGTGTGTGTGTGTGTGTGTGTGTGTGTGTGTGTGTGTGGTGTGTGTGTGTGTGTGTACGTGTTTAACTATTCTTGTGGGGACCAGAAGTCCCTACAAGAATAGTAAACGAACAAAAAGTTGACCAGCTGGGGACATTTTGTTAGTCCCCACAAGGTCAAATGCTATTTCTAGGGGGTTTAGGGTTAAAGGTTAGAATTAGTGTTAGGGTTAGAATTAAGTTAAATATTAAAGTTAGGAGCTAGGGTTAGTTGTAGGGTTAGGGTTAGGAGCTAGGGTTAGGTTTAGGGTTAGGATAAAGTTTAGGTTTTTGGGTTAGGGTTAAGGTTAGGGTTAGGGTTAGGGTAAGAGTACGGGTTAGGATTAGGGTTAGGTTTAGAGTTAGGGGTTAGGGAAAATAGGATTTTGAATAGGACTGAATTGTATGTCCCCACAAGGTTAGCTGTACAAGACTGTGTGCGTGTGTGTGTTCGTTTAACTGTTCTTGTGGGAACCAGAAGTCCCCCAAAAAAATTGACCTACTGGGGATTTTGTTGGTCCCCACAAGGTCAAATGCTATTTCTAGGCGGTTTAGGGTTAAGGTTAGAATTAGTGTTAGGGTTAGAATTAGGGTTAGGCGTTAGGGCGTTTACATGCTGACCAAACTACTCGCGCCTGTGTTGATTTTGTACCCCCACACCAGACACGATCAGGACACGCAGGTTGAAATATCAAAACAAACTCTGTATCAATTATATTAATTTGGGGACAGGTCGAAAAGCCTTAAACGTTTGTGGCAATTTAGCTAACTTGCTGTTGCTAGCTCATTTGTCCTGGGATATAAACATTGGGTTGTTATTTTACCTGAAATGCACAAGGTCCTCAAGTCCGGCAATTAATCCACAGATAAAACGGTAAACCGAATGAGTTTCTCGTCATCTCTCCTCTTTCCTTCAGACTTCTTCTTCTTATTTTGGACTTAATATGGCGGTTGGCAACCAACTTCACAGTATTACTACAACCTTCCGGAGTGTGGACCTAAATTCATCTTTCAATCACCCATGTGGGTATATGCTCCTAAAAACCTATGAGATGGGAGAGGCCAACTTGCAGCGTGATGAGCGTCACAAATAGAACCGGTTTCTATTGTAGCGCATGGCCACACAGACGCTCGCTGACACCCGCGAGCAGTGTGGGTGCAATGGTTGAATAACATGCATGTGTAAGATTTTGAATGGGACTGAATTGTGTGTCCCCACAAGGTTAAAATCTTTACTAATGAAATGACTTAAATGATCTGAACTCACTCACAGCAACAATATTTATTTGTCATCAGGTGATATGTCTAGACCTTTTTTACATGTTTTATTTATTTGTTATAATTCTTTTAGGGGGTAAATAATATTGCAGATAGATTGTAGCTTCCATCAACGTTATTGTCTGCATCATTTCCAATCCCCCATATATTTTGTCGGAAGTTTACATACACCTTAGCCAACTACATTTAAACTTGGTTTTTCACAATTCCTGACATTTAATCCTAGTAAATATTCCCTGTCTTAGGTCAGTTAGGATCACCACTTTATTTTAAGTCAGATCAATAGTTGAGAGAATGATTTATTTCAGCTTTTATTTCATCACATTCCCAGTGGGTCAGAAGTTTACATACATTCAATTAGTATTTGGTAGCATTGCCTTTAAATTGTTTAACGTGGGTGAAACATTTCGGGTAGCCTTCCACAAGCTTCCCACAATAAGTTGGGTGAATTTTGGACCATTCCTCCTGACAGAGCTGGTGTAACTGAGTCAGGTTTGTAGGCCTCCTTGCTCGCAGACGCTTTTTCAGTTCTGCCCACAAATTTTCAATGGGACTGAGGTCAAGGCTTTGTGATGGCCACTCCAATACCTTGACTTTGTTGTCCTTAAGCCATTTTGCCACAACTTTGGAAGTATGCTTGGGGTTATTGTCCATTTGAAAACCGATTTGCGACCAAGCTTTAACTTCCTYACTGATGTCTTGAGATGTTGCTTCAATATATCCACATATTTTTCCTCCCTCATGATGCACCAGTCCCTCCTGCAGCAAAGCACCCCCACAACACGATGATGCCACCCCTGTGCTTCACGGTTGGGATGTTGTTCTTCGGCTTGCAAGCCTCCCCCTTTTTCCTCCAAACATAACGATGGTCATAATGGCCAACAGTTCTATTTTTGTTTCATCAGACCAGAGGACATTTCTCCAAAAAGTATGATCTCTGTCCCCAACCGTAGTCTGGCTTTTTTTATGGCGGTTTTGGAGCAGTGGCTTCTTCCTTGCTGAGCGGCCTTTCAGGTTATGTCGATATAGAACTCGTTTTATTGTGGATATAGATACTTTTGTACCTGTTTCCTCCAGCATCTTCACAAGGTCCTTTGCTGTTGTTCTGGGATTGATTTGCACTTTTCGCACCAAAGTACGTTAATCTCTAGGAGACGGACCTTGTCTCCTTCCTGAGCGGTATGACAGCTGCGTGGTCCCATGGTGTTTATATTTGCGTACTACTGTTTGTACAGATTAACGTGGTACCTTCAGGCGTTTGGAAATTGCTCTCAAGGATGAACCAGACTTGTGGAGGTCGACATTTTTTTCTGAGGTCTTGGCTGATTTCTTTAGATTTTCCCATGATGTCAAGCAAAGAGGCACTGAGTTCGAAGGTAGGACTTGAAATACATCCACAGGTACACCTCCAATTGACTCAAATTATGTCAATTAGCCTATCAGAAGATTCTAAAGCCATGACTTCATTTTCCAAGCTGTTTAAAGGCACAGTCAACTTAGTGTATGTAAACTTCTGACCCACTGGAATTGTGATACAGTGAATTCTAAGTGAAATAATCTGTCTGTAAACAATTACTTGTGTCATGCATAAAGTAGATGTCCTAACCGACTTGCCAAAACTATAGTTTGTTAACAAGAAATTTGTGGAGTGGTTGAAAAACGAGTTTTCATGACTCCAACCTAAGTGTATGTAAACTTCCGACTTCAACTGTATTTATACACATACATATAAATATACATACATATACACATACTTATACATACATACACATACATATACAGTACCATGCATTGTTTTTCTTTATTTTTACTATCTTTTATATTGTAGAATAATAGTGAAGACATCAGAAATATGAAATAACACATATGGAATCATGTAGTAACCAAAAAAGTGTTAAACAAATCAAAATACGTTTTATATTTAAGATTCTTCAAAGTAGCCACCTTTTGCCTTGATGACAGTTTTGCACACTCTTGGCATTCTCTCAACCAGCTTCATGAGATTGTCACCTGGAATGCATTTCAATTAACAGGTGTGCCTTGTTAAAAGTTCATTTGTGGAATTTCTTTCCTTCTTAATGTGTTTGAGCCAATCAATTGTGTTGTGACAAGGTAGGGTTGGTATACAGAAGATAGCCCTATTTGGTAAAAGACCAAGTTCATATTATGGCAAGAACAGCACAGAGAGAAATGACAGTCCATCATTACTTTAAGACATGAAGGTTAGTCAATGAGGACCGCCACAGGAAAGGAAGACCCAGAGTTACCTATGCTGCAGGGGATAAGTTCATTACAGTTACCAGCCTCTGAAATTGCATCCCAAATAAACGCTTCACAGAGTTCAAGTAACAGACACATCTCAACCTCAACTGTTAAGAGGTGACTGCGTGAATCAGGCCTTCATGGTCGAATTGCTATAAAGAAACCACTACCAAAGGTCACCAATAAGAAGAAGAGAGTCCAAATTCGGGATTTTTGGTTCCAACCGCTGTGTCTTTGTGAGACGCAGAGTAGGTCAACGGATGATCTCCGCATGTGTGGTTCCCACCATGAAGCATGGAGGAGGAGGTGTGATGGTGTGGGGGTGCTTTGCTGGTGACAATGTTGGTGATTTATTTAGAATTCAAGGCACACTTAACCAGCATGGCTACCACAGCATTCTGTAGCGAAGCTAGTTGAGAGAATGCCAAGAGTGTGCAAAGCTGTCATCAAGGCAAAGGGTGGCTGCTTTGAAGAATCTCAAATATATAATATATTGTCACATATACTCCCTCTCCGGCACTTGAGGTCGCCAGGCTGTCCTTATTACGCACACCTGTCACCATCATTACATGCATCAGCACCTCATCAGACTCAGCCGGGACTCAATCACCTGCCTGATTACCTTCCCTATATATGTCACTCCCTTTGGTTCTTTCCCTAGGCGTCATTGTTTCTGTTCCATTGTTTCATGTATGTACGCTACTCGTGTTTCTTGTTTTGTTCTATGTATTATTTCTTATTAAATTCACTCCCTGAACTTGCGTACACGTTACAGAATAACGGCTCACCAAAGGGAAGTATTTTTTGTATTTTGTTAGTGTAGGTGACGTCGGGTCCTGGTGCCGCTACCGGAGCAACCGGGGATGCCTCAGCTGGCTCTTCAGGCTTCCATGTCTCAGCTGGCTCGTCAGGTTTACAAGACTCGGTTGCCCCAGCAAGTGTCCGTTTCCGAGTCTACCGAGGATGCCTCAGCTAGCTCGTCAGGCTCCAATGCCTCAGCTGGCGTGAAAGGCTCCCAAAACTTGGTTTGCTCAGCAGGCTCCCATGCCTCAGCTGGCTCGCCAGGCTCCCATGCCTCAGCCGGCTCGTCAGGCTCCCAAAACTNGCTCAGCAGGCTCCCATGCCTCAGCTGGCTCGCCAGGCTCCCATGCCTCAGCCGGCTCGTCAGGCTCCCAAAACTTGGTTTGCTCAGCAGGCTCCTATGCCTTAGCAAGCTCGACAGGCTCCAACGCCTTTATTTTTTGCAAACTTAACATGTGTAAATATTTGTATGAACATTCCACAACTGAGACATAAACTGAACAAGTTCCACAGACATGTTACTAACAGAAATTGAATAATGTGTCCCTGAACAAAGGGGGGGGGGTGGCAAAATAAAAAGTAACAGTCAGTATCTGGTGTAGCCACCAGCTGCATTAAATACTGCAGTGCATCTCCTCCTCATGGACTGCACCAGATTTGCTAGTTCTTGCTGTGAGATGTTACCTCACTCTTCCACCAAGGCACCTGCAAGTTCCTGGACATTTCTGAGGGGAATGGCCCTAGCCCTCACCCTCCGATCCAACAGGTCCCAGACGTGCTCAATGGGATTGAGATTCGGGCTCTTCACTGGCCATGGCAGAACACTGACAATCCTGTCTTGCAGGAAATCACGCACAGAACGAGCAGTATGGCTGGTGGCATTGTCATGCTGGAGGGTCATGTCAGGATGAGCCTGCAGGAAGGGTACCACATGAGGGAGGAGGATGTCTTCCCTGTAATGCACAGCGTTGAGATTGCCTGCAATGACAACAATCTCAGTCCGATGATGCTGTGACACCGCCCCAGACCATGACGGACCCTCCACCTCCAAATCGATCCCGCTCCAGAGTACAGGCCTCGGTGTAACGCTAATTCAGTCCAGCCTCTCTCAGCCTATTGCGGACAGTCTGAGCACTGATAGAGAGAGTGTGCATTCCTGGTGTAACTCGGGCAGTTGTTGTTGCCATCCTGTACCTGTCCCGCAGGTGTGATGTTCGGATGTACCGATCCTATGCAAGTGCTGTTACACGTGGTCTGCCACTGCGAGGACGATCAGCTGTCCTGTCTCCCTGTAGCGCTGTCTTAGGCGTCTCACAGTACGGACATTGCAATTTATTGCCCTGGCCACATCTGCAGTCCTCATGCCTCCTTGCAGCATGCCTAAGGCACGTTCACGCAGATGAGCAGGGACCCTGGAAATCTTTCTTTTGGTGTTTTTCAGAGTCAGTAGAAAGGCCTCTTTAGTGTCCTAAGTTTTCATAACTGTGACCTTAATTTCCAACAAGTTTCAGTAAATTATTTTTGGTAGCATTTCTATGTTGAAGATTAAAAAAGAATTTGGTGCATTTTCCCCATATTCCATCCAGTTCGCTTTATTTTTTATAATATATTACACTTGATCTTTCTTGAATAAGTTCCTCCATTTATTTCTGTTTTTCCAATAACTTATTATGAGCCTCCATGGTACAGTTTTTATTGCGATCTATCTATACTGTTAGTCCTTCCATTTCCTTTGTTAATATGGACTATTTTGACCTACATTTATTTTGTTTTAGAGATGAGTACTGAATTGCATGGCCTCTATAGGCACATTTAAAAGTGTGCCATACAATAAGGGGATTTGCTGTACCTACAGTTGAAGTCGTAAGTTTACATACACTTAGGTTGGAGTCATTAAAACTCGTTTTTCAACCACTCCACAAATTTCTTGTTAACAAACTATAGTTTTGGCAAGAAGGTTAGGACATCTACTTTGTGCATGACACAAGTAATTTTTCCAACAATTGTTTACATACAGGTTATTTCACTTATAATTCACAGCATCACAATTCCAGTGGGTCAGAAGTTTACATACACTAAGTTGACTGTGCCTTTAAACAGCTTGGAAAATTCCAGAAAAGAATGTCATGGCTTTAGAAGCTTCTGATAGGCTAATTGACATAATTTGAGTCAATTGGAGGTGTACCTGTGGATGTATTTCAAGTCCTACCTTGAAACCCAGTGCCTCTTTGCTTGACATCATGGGAAAATCAAAAGAGGTTCATCCTTGGGAGCAATGTCCAAACACCTGAAGGTACCACGTTCATCTGTACAAACAATAGTACGCAAGTATAAACACCATGGGACCACGCAGCCGTCATACCGCTCA